>NC_056746.1:902229830-902304830 GCF_019279795.1 Protopterus annectens
CAAATGTTTGATACTCAGAAGAGGTATTTTTAACTTTTGCAAGTAGAACCTCCCCTCCCCTCCCCTTCTGCCATTTCACCTGTCATAACTGCATATTTGGATGCCTTTAACTCTGCATCAAAGACACCAGATTCACAGCCACTTGCACCTAAGCAGCCAGACTGCTTCTACAAGATGCCTGATGACCAAAAATTTTTAGTCAAGCCTCCCCTGGCAGACCCAGGTTTTGACTGCCACCTCTCCTGATAAACAATCCATACTCATTCTGTCTGCCTCTCTCTTACCCACTGACAAAGACAGCAGATCTATTGATAGGATTGGTAAGAAAGTCTACACTTGTCCCACTTTGGTGTTTAGAGCCATCAACTATCAGACACACATGACCAAATATGCATTGGACCTGGTCTTTCAAGCCTCTGCCTTGCTGGCCACTATTCCTTACTGCCCATACAAAAGCTGACATCTCTTCTAAGCTATCTCTGACTGCCCAAGTAGCCAGACACTCGGTTAGATGCAGCTATGATGCTGCAGAAGCCTCTGCTTGCTCTGCAGCGTCTGCCTCTGTTCTCAGGAGATATTCTTGGCTTTAAGTCTAAGATCTTAGATGACCATCTGGACCCTAATTTTCTGTTTGGAAACCAGTCTGCAGATCTTTTTAAAAACCTGCAAGAAAAGAGAAAGGAATTAAAAGACATCAAACATTTGTTGATGTCTGCAGTCCCCAAATATTACAGGAATTACCCTGCCGTGGCCACATTTGTCAGACGTAACCCAGCCTCTGCTGGAACTACTTCTTCCAGACCTAGAAGAGGAAGCAGAAGACAATCCGCTTCCAGGCCAGCTGCCCCACAGCATCCTCCTAGGCAGCCTTTTCAAGACAGAGGAGCCCCTAACAATGCGTGACTGCCTTGCCCCCCCTACCCCTCTCCACCCGCCTCTCCCACTGCCTCCCCTTTTGGAACACTTTTTCCCCCCAGAAATCTAAGGCACCTCGTACCACACCTCCCGACAGACCACCTGAACTTGGGTACCATTTAATCTGTCCCCTCAGGACAGGAGGGAGAAGGCTTCTACTCACAATTGTTCCTGGTCCCCAAAAAGGATGGACCATGGAGACCTATACTAGAACTTTCCTTCTTAAATCTATTCTTAAAGGTGCCCACCTTCAGAATGCTGTCACTCCCAAGCCTACTTCCTCTTAAATCAGCCAAGGTTTTCATGGTCACATTGGACCTAAAAGAAGCCTATTTACACATACCCATCCTACCCTCCCACAGGAAATTTTTACGGTCCTCTGGAATTTCCTCCCATTTCCAGTTTACTGCCTTGCCCTTTGGTTTGTCCACTGCCCTCAGAGTGTTCACAAAATTCCTGTCTCCTGCCATTGCCTATTGCAAAATGCAAGGAATTCACATTTATCCCTACCTAGAATGCATCCTGATCCTAGCAGACTGAAAAGGGAACCCTTTCAGCCCATCTGCAATTCACAATGTCCCTTCTACAAAAACTGGGGTTCACCGTCAACCTCCCAAAGTCTTCTCTGACCCCAGAGCAAGACAAGATATTTCTGGGTTGCAGAATCAAAACAGATATAATGAAAGCCTTTCTATCCCAAGACAAGATCAGCTGCCTGACCTCCCATTTGAAAGCCCTGCTGCAGACCCAAGTAATAACTGCAAGGCAATTCCTAAGGACCCTGGGCCTAATGGCAGCCACCATCCCTATGCTTCCACTAGCCAGATTGCATATGCGAAAGCTGCAGTGGTATTTAAAAAATGGTTGGGTCCAACACCAGCATCCCCTGGAGCAAGAAATCTCACTCCTATCCTGCCAAAAGGTGTAGGTCAGCTGGTGGATTCAACAAGTCCAGCTCAACCCAGGCCTTCCCCTCCAGCCCATTCTCACAACCCAGGTTATGCATACACATGCATTAGACTCAGGATGGGGAGCCACAATGGTATCCTACAGGGTTCAGGCAACAAGGCACCCTTCCTTAAAGGCCAAACGCATCAATGTGAGGGAAATGACAGCAGTCCTCCTGGCTCGGAAAACCTTCAGTCCCCTGCTACTACCAGGTGTTCTTCAAATAATTAGACAATACCACAGTTACGTAGTACCTCAACAAACAGGGAGGAACAAAAAAGCGTACCACCTGTGCAGACCACCTTTACTGATATGGGAACTAGCATCTTCCCACAACTTGTCCCTGCAGGCATCCTACATCCCCTCGCAGGACAATAAACAAGCAGACCTTCTAAGCAGGGCATCCTCTCTACAACACCAGTGGTTGCTGGACAGGACCATCTTGCTAGACATTGTTCACTGGTGGGGCACTCCTCAAGTAGATTTGTTTGCCTCCCCCCAGAACAGAAAATTGCAGACCTTCTGCTCCAAGACCTACTCCCCTCTAGCTTGGCGAGTAGACGCTTTCAGCATTTCTTGGAAGGGGAAGTTTCTATATGCTTTTCCTGCCTTCCCACTAATTCAGAAAGTCCTCCTGAAAATCAAGAGACGAGCCAAAAATCTGGTTGGTGACTCCCTACTGGCCAAGGCAGCACTGGTTCCCCCTACTTTAAAATCTAGCCAAGGGCAATCACCACAAGTTACCCCACAAGGTGGACCTTCTGACACAACAAAAGGGAACCCTCATCCACCCACACTTGCAGATGTTGTCACTGACACTGTGGTCTAAACTTTTAACTCGATCACTCCGGAGCAGCTCAGAAAAAGCTGCCTGCTTAATTCCACCATAGGAACAACAGTGCAGCCTGAGCTCATTCTCAGAAAATCCATTTGTAATACCATACAGAAAACAAATGTTCATAACTCTTTAACTATGAGCTAGACTAAAAATGTAAATGTGAAAGTTGTTCAGCAGACACTGACCTTTCCAACAGTGTACAGGTTGGTAGTGTGTATCCGTCATTATTAGATATTTGGTAAGGAATGCTGATATTGTGCATATTTTTTACCTTTTTGGAAAAGCAAAGCACAATATCTTGGTCAGTGTACCATGTAGACCCATACAATTTGTATTTAATTTGTTTGTATGAATGTCAGCTTTAAAATGATACCTTAACCATTACTGTGTGATGTTCCTTTATGGAGATATTCACAGAAATATGATTAATATAATATTTCTCATGATTGATAAAGCATAATATCTCATCACCTGTAACAGACGGAGGCTACATATCGGTATACAAGTTCTGTGTCTCAATGTCTGCTTCAAAATGACGCATCATTTGTGTCACCACCATGCTACTTTGCAAAGATATGGGCATAATAATGAGAAGTATTGGAAATGTATAATTTTCATAATCTTACTAGACTAAACAAACTGTGATATCTGTACATGTGTACAGTGCACAGACACAGATGTTCTTCGTGTTTCACTGTTGCAGTCATCACGTTTGGGTTATCTGCTTGCAGTAGCTCTCAGTTGGCCTGATTATCAAAGTCTTGGGTCCTGCGTCTGTTGCTGTCTCATCTTCCGTGACGTCAGGTAGTCAGGTGTAAAAAGCATGCAGCCAATGCCATTACATCTGTCTTTTTTGCCGTGCGGTGCCCGAAGCAGAAGCAGTTTGCAAGTGCCGGTCAGCTGACTCCTGAAATTTTCGTTTGAGTTTCAGAACCAAAGTCTTCAACTAAAGCTAAGTACCCTTTGGGGAAACTTTTTCTTGCTCTAAACCGATGTCAGTAAAAGTCAATAATTGTATTTCTTGTGGAAAGCAAATACCTCACAAAGATTTTCATTCGTACTGAATTCCTTGCCTAGGTCCTGACCACAACGTACCTCGCTGTCGGTTTTGTGCCTTATTTAAGCAACAAACTATTCGTCGTCTGTGTATTTACACTTCTAAATATTTTGGTACTCTGCTCAAATATCCAGATATGTCTTTGGTAAGCCATCCGACTACCGACATTCTGAAAAACACAAAGATAAAGATAGAGACAAGCCGCCTAGGTCCAAAGCTGCCAACAACGCTTTTAAGCCAGTCACCAGTTCACCGGTACTCAGTGAGGCGTTTTTGCAGCCCCTGATACCCGCTACTTCAGATTTGCAGGCCTCTACTGAGACCCATTTGGAATCAGGTATGCCGTGAGATGCTTCAGCTGTGGAACCTGCGGTTGTCTCTATTTTGGATGGGTCCGGAGCCGCTGTACAGGCACCGGCTTCTGAGTGTGTATTCAGGCCCACTGACTTGCATATTAAACTGACGCCATCTTCGTCTTCAAGGACTTAAACTCTAACCATGCCTAGAAAGCCGACACCCAGACCACATGGTCAGGCCTCTATACCTAAAAAACAAATAAGAATGGCTGAAGACCTTATTACTTTGAGGGGAAGCCGACCGTCTCCCTCTGAGACCTAGGACTGAATTTGCTTATGATACTTCTGACCAGGATTCTGAAATCTGTTTTTTCTCATGACCAGGATTTACCCTTATCTACCTATGAGGATTCTGATACAGAGGACTCTATTCCCTCTGCGCCCCCTACCCCCCGAGGATTTCTCTCTTGGTGAATCCCTGCATACTCTTAGGGAGCACTTTCGCTGGGAAAGCCAGGATTACTCTAATTCTAAAAAGAGGCTTAGGGATTTCTTACTCCTGCCCCAACACAGGCCTTTAGCTATCCCTCCTGTATTAGACATTGTTGATGCCTTTTCAGACTCTAGCTTGGCCCCTGACTCTCTACCTCTTGCTCTCAGATAACCTGATAGATATTACAGGGTTCCTGACTCTCACAAGTTCCTCTTTAAAAATCCTACTGCGGATCCTGAGGCCATTTCACAGAGACCCAAGGGCATTAAAGCTACTACTGCCAAAAATCCTACCCCTTCTGATAGATCTCCAGGGCGCTGGATAGATGGGGTAAGAAAGTGTACACTTCCGCAACTTTGGCCATTAGAGCCTTAAACTGCCAGTTTCATATGTTAAAGTATCAGCAGCATATTATTGGATTGCTTAAACAGGAAATGATGTTGATTCCTGACTCTGCTGAAAATAAGGATTTACAGGATTTAATGGATTCTGCTGAACAGGTTGGAAAGTATACTTTGCAATGCGGTTTTGATTCACTAGAGACATCTTGCAGGGCTGCTGTCACAGGGTCTGAACTTGGAAGGCATGCTTGGCTTAAGGAGCAATCTTTGCCAGATCATGTTAAAGCTAAATTACTGGATGCTCCCTTAAATCAGGTTTTGGCAACAAAGCTGAAGTTCTTAAAAAGATGGAGGAAAAAGCTAAATCTATGCAAACTGTTAGATTTCCTACATGTACAGCCTCCAAGATTTAATAGGCATTGGCCCTCTAAGAATTGGTCTTTTCCTACCTCTTCCAGGCCTTCTCAGTTCAAATCCAGAACCAGCAGAACACCCAGGCTTCAGTCCCAGGGTACGCACAGGACTAAGCAGTGGGGGGGGGGGAGCTCCCACTTCCAAATCAGGGAGTAGCGAGACTCCCCCGTATGGTAAACTCTCAGTGACTTAACTTTACTTCCAAGCACTTCTCAGTTGACTGCTCCTTTAGGGGGAAAGATTGCTCTGGAGGCAAAAAACTGGAATTCCATTACCCAGGACAAATGGGTTTTAAATATAGTTTCCCAAGTATACAGATTTCATTTCCACATGTTACCAGCCCCAAACGGTTGGCCAGATCTACCCCCAAATCAGTGGGCAGAGGCTCAAAAGCAAGTACTCTCTCTCAAGCATAAAGGATATTCTGCCTGTACCAGAAAAGGGACATGGTTTCTACTCAAGACTTTTCCTGGTACCCAGAAAAGACAACTCATGGCATCCTATCCTGGACCTTTCTATCTTAAACACCGTTGTGGTGATTCCAAAATTCAAGATGCTAACTCTTCACCAGTTACTTCCTATGCTAGGCATAGATGCTTGGTTGGCAACACTGGATTTAAAGGAAGCCTACCTGCACATCCCAATCAGTGAATCTTGCAGAAGATACCTACGCTTCAAAGCAGGCTAATATGCACTATCAGTTCTCTGCACTGCCCTTTGGCTTATCTACTGCGCCCAGGGTATTTACAAAGTGCCTAGCTCCAGTCATTGCATTTTGCAGGCAAAGAAATGTTCAAATATACCCATACCTGGATGATTGCCTAATTGAATCATCTGGCATTTGTACAAAAGGTGCTATCTTGTCTGGGGAACACCATAAACGAAAAGAAATCACATCTGGTACCCTGTCAACAAATTATATTCCTGGGAGCAAACTTGAACACAACTTCCCAGATGGCTTTCCTCACGCCAGAGAAACAAATTAATTTGACAACTTACTTCAGACTAATGGCCACAAAAACCCTGCTATCTGCAAGGCAAATACTGCAAACCTTGGGGTTCATGGCCTCTTGCATTCTACTAATTCCATATGCAAGACTGCATATGAGGAAACTACAATGGTATCTAAAAAGCCTATGGTTTCAGCATTTTCAGGATCTGGAAGCAATGATTCCCATCATACCTTGCCTATGGTTAGAATTCCTTTGGTGGGCAGAGGCATGCCGCCAAAACAAGGGACTACCATTCACTCTACCCCCTGCCGCATGGGTGGCACACCTGGCAGGGAAGTGCATTCAGGGCAAATGGAACCAAAGTCAAATGCATCTGCATATCATTTAGAAAGAAGTGTTAGCTGTTCAGAATGCTCTGACAGCCTTCAAGGACCACATTTTTCCAGGACAATTAATGGTAAAGACGGACAATACCACTGTTATGTGGTACCCAAACAAGCAGGGGGATACCCATTCTAACCCCCCCTGCACACTAGCTATGGCTCTGTGGGAACACAGCCTTGAGCTACAAAGTGCATTTACAGGCTCAGTTCCTGCCAGGAAAACTAAATACACTGGCAGATGAACTAAGCAGAAATCTCATGGACCCACACGAGTGAAAACTGGAACCAAAGACTTTCAACATGTTGATAAACAAATGGGGGAACCCAGATGTAGACCTGTTTGCCTTCCCCCAAAACTACCAATTGGACAAATGCTGCACAAGGACTCCCCACAAACAAGCTTGGAAAGTGGATGTTCTGTCCTTCAGATGGAAAAATCTATCAGTTTATGCCTTTCCTCCTCTGCCTCTCCAAAGTACTACTAAAGATCAAACAGGACAAACCAAAGACGATACTGATTGCACCAGACTGGCCACGCCAACACTGGTGTACCCCCCTCTTGCGCAGTTGGTCACTGCTGGCTCCCCGGCACCTGGCTCAGACCCCTACCCTGCTGTCATAGCAGGAAAGCCAGATTCTGCATCCTCAGCTTCAAACCCTGAACCTAGCAGCCTGGCTAATTACCAAATCTCTGTTACCATCCCTCAGTAAACAACTGTTGGATGTCATTTTGGAGGCAAGGAGGCCTAGTACTAGAAAGTCTTATGCTGAAAAATGAAAAAAATTATGTGCCTGGAACCCAACTCAAGGGATGGGCACAGCAGTGCCCAATTTACCTCAGATTCTTCAATACTTAACTGAGATGCTTCACAAGGGCTTTTCTTTTTCCTCCATCAAAATTCATGCCTCAACCATTTCACCTCATTACAACACAGAACCACCCCTCTTCCCTCATCCACTGCTGAAGCAGTTCCTCAGAGGGGCCAAAAACTTGACTACCCAGGAGAGCCCCAACTCCACAACCTGGGACCTTAACTTTGTATTGGAAAAACTCACTATTCTTCCTTTTGAGCCAGCTGCAAGTGCAGAGTTAAAATTCAATTCTTGGAAAGCAGCCTTCCTTTTAGCAATCACTAAGCAAGAAAGGGTATCTGAATTGCAGGCCCTTATGGCAGTGGAGCCTTTCATCATCTTCCATACAGACAGGGTGTCCCTCAGGACCAACCCCTCCTTCATGCCCAAGGTGATATCCAGTGTGGCTTTTTATCAGTCCATTCATTTGCCAATCTTCTTTTCTAATCCACAGAACGAAGGGGAACGGATACTGCACTCCTTAGATGTGCACAGACAACTTAGATTTTACTTGGACAGGACTAAACCTCAAAGGAAATCTGAACAACTGCTAGTGGCATTTGCTGCAGGAGCAGAGGGGAAGGCTATTTCAAAGCAAACCATTTCTAAATGGATAGGCCATTGCATTAATTTCTGCCATAATCATCATGGAAAACCTATCCCACAGGGGATTAGACCCCATTCAACCAGGGCTGCATCTACTTTTACAGCCTTTCTCAGGATAGAAGCTATTACTTGGAGTTCTGTACATACTTTCACCAAGCATTACCATTTACCAGTTTTCTCTAAATCCAGAGCTGGCTTTGCCACTGCAGTCTTGCAGGGCCTTATAGCTGGTCCTAATGCTATCTAAATTCCTCCTCCCATCCTTAACTTTGGGAATCTACCCAAATGTGATGACTGCAACAGTGAAACACAAAGAGCATAGTACAGTTGTGTACACTTACCATAAATGTAGATGTTGGAGTGTATTCACTGTTGCAGTCCTGGTTACCCCCCCTCCAGCCCCCTGACTTCGTTTGGCTATACCTCTACTCTCCTTTACTATGCTTAAAGGCTTTTTGGTGTATTTGCTTTTTTGTTGGAGGTATAACCTTGTGTGTGTGTGTGTGTGTGTGTGTATATATATATATATATATATATATATATATATATAGATATACACACACACACACACACACACACACATATTTAATTGCTTCCCATTAGGGGGGCACCTGACATCTGGGGCAAGAAAAGCTGATGTAATGGCATTGGCTGCATGCTTTATACCCTTGACTACCTGACGTCATGGAAGATGAGACAGCAACCGACGCAGGACCCAAGACTTTGATAATCAGGCCAACTGAGGGCTACTGCAAGCAGATAACCCAAATGTGATGACTGCGACAGTGAATACACTCAACACCTACATTTATGGTAAGTTTACACAACTATACTTTTCTTATCGACTTTTACAAAAACCTTCTCCCTTTTTACTCTGACAGCCGGAGTGTTTCTTAAACTGCTGAGATTTATGGCATCCAGTATCCTCATGTTGCCTTTGACCAAACTGCACAAGGAAATTTCAGTGGTTCCTAAAGTCGTTTTGGAGATGGTATCTGCAACCATTGGAATTGGTCCTTCCTCCTCTTCCTTGTCTAAAGGGAAAGCTGCATTGTTGGATTTAGCAGTTTTCACTAAACCCAGGCCTACCTTTGCATCCTACTCTTCCTACTCGGGTCCTGCACACAGATGCCGCAGGCATGGGTCGGGGGACAGCCTTTGCAAATTTAAAGGTCAAGGCCTTTGGTCGCTTTCTCAAAGGCAAGAACATATCAACATTAAAGAAATGTGAGCTCTTCTGCTGGCTCTTCAAGCTTTCATTAGTCTTTTACTTCCACGACCCCCTAAGAATGTTTACAGACAACACCACAATACTGTGGTATGTAAACAAACAGGGGAAGGATGAAATCATATCTTCAGTGCAGGCTAGCTGTCATGGCATGGGTGCTCGCAGATCAGTGCTAGGTCACTCTACAGGCAGTTTATATCTCCTCCAGTCAGAATGTAGTGGCAGACACTTAGCAGGTCCATGACTCAATCCCACAAATGGATGCATCACAGGGATTCATTTCTGGATATTCTCCACTGGTGAGGTGCAACACAAGTTGATAGTTTTGCCTCCCCTTTGAACAGACAACTTCCATAATTTTGTGCCAGAGTCCTAGGTCTTCTGGTCTGGAAGGTGGACGCCTTTTTAATTTCTTGGAAGGTGATGTTTCTATATGCATTCCTCCACTTCCCTAATAGGAAAATGTTGCTGGTGACCCCTATTTGGCCTGGACAGTATTGATTCTTTTCTCTTCTTTTAGCCAAGGGCGGTCATCAGAAGTTGTCACAGGGTGGATCCCTCTAACACAAGACAACGGATCTCTCATACACCCACATTTGTCAGCTGTACATCTGATATTGTAGGTGATGATTTTTTTATTCCTTTCAGACACCTGTTTTCTGAGGGTGTGCTTAGGGTTCTGCAGGAGACCAGGAAACCCAATACCAAGAAATCCTACTTATCAGAATGGAAGGGGTTTTCCATCTGGTGTCTGTCCCGTATCCTAGAACCACTATTGGTGGACATTCCTTTGGTTCTATCCTTCTTGTGTGACCTGCTGAAGGCTGGCTTGTCTTATTCCTGTTAAAGTTCATTTGTCAGCGATTTCCGATTGTCTGCCTGTGACTCCTCTATTGCCATCTGGATTAGAGGTAAAGCTTTTCTTAAGAGGCGTTCTTCACATAAAGCATGTCAGGAAACCTGTTCCTCCTTCTTGGGATTTAAATTATGTTCTGGAAAAACTCGCTTGCTCCTTTTGAACCTGCAGCCACCGCTTCTCTGCAACATTGCACTTGGAAGACTGTGCTACTACTTGCTATCACGTCTGCTCGAAGGGTATCTGAGCTTCACGCTTTGATGGCCTTTCCACTCTTCCTAGTTTTTCATAAGGATAGGGTTTCTTTGTCTACCAATTCTTCATTTATGCCCAAGGTTGTGAATGAGTTGTCACTTGTCAGTCTGTTAATTTGCCCACCTTTTTTCCCTCTCCACAGTCCACTAGGGAGAGGGACCTTACATACCTTGAGTATGCATAAACAGTTGAGATTTCATTTGAATAAAACTAAGGCTATCAAGAAATCTGATCAGCTTTTTGTGTTTATCCCAGGGCTCTGAGAAGGCACGTTTCCAAGCAGACAATTTCTACTGGATTTCCAAGGCCATTTCATTTGTTTTTCATGTTAAGTCTCTCTCTCGTGCCCTGTTAAGGCTCATTCTACTAGAGCTGCTCTCTGTTCTGTTGCCTTTTTCATGGGTTTGGATGCTATTGTATTATTTTGGAAGCAGCCACTTGGATAGAGTTCTGTTTACACTTTCACTAAACATTAAAAGTTGGATGGCATCTCCAGATCCAGAGCGAGCTTTGCTAGAGCCATTCCTCATGGCTTTCTAGAGATTGCCTCTGTTCCTTCCTCCTCCCTGTCTTCATGAGCTATATACTCTGTCATGTAAAGAATACTACAACATAGAAATAGAAGGACATAGAAACTTAGAATAGGTGTGTAAAGGAATACCATAACCATAGATGCCCTTCTCTTCTGTGTTGCAGTATTGTGTCCTACCTTTCCCCCGGTTTATGTTTTTCTGTGGATGTATGTTTACCACCTTTTGTCCTTTAGCTGGTTATCCTGCTGGCACATCCAGTTCTGAGGATGGTGCATATGGATGCCACTTCTGTGGCCTATGATGTCTGCGACCTATGTGCGATGTCCCATGTACCCTTCAGTTGTAAAAGACTTTTGCATGCAGGCCAGATGTCAAAACCGCTTATGGCAGTCATCACTCATGTAAAGATTACTGCAGCATAGAAGAGAGGGACATCTATGGTTATGGTAAGATTTTACACAACTATTCTTTCAGAAATGGCCAGAGGCAATTACCACATGCTTCCCCACAGACTGGATCTACTCTCACAAGTGTTCCCACAAGAGTGGTGTATATTTTACAGCCCGTTCATTAGCAAGATCTCAACTAGTACTTTGCATTGCTGTTTTTGGATAACCTTTCTCAATAAATGTCTTCTAATTTTTGTTTCTCATCATCAAAAACATCCCTATTAGAAACCATTCTTGCAAGTCTTACACATTGCCCCTTTATTAAACTTCCCTTGTATGTAAAGGGGTGGAAACTTTTATAATTTAGGTAAGTGTTGGAAAAGGTCTTTTTTTGTATATGGGGGATTCAGATACACTGTTCATTTTAGTAACTCTGGAGTCAAAGTAGTCAATTTTCATAACCGTATGTATATGAAAACCTTAAAACAGTTAAGCAGTAGGCTTATTCAAGGCCATTATGACTCTCAGGCCTGCTTTCTTTTTTGCTTCTCCACCCACTTCCTCAGAAGATTACTGTGGAGTCTTTTGAAGATGTATATGGGGTTTTAAATTATGGGTATTCTTTCCCTAGCGTACTCCTCTTAAATCCACTCACCTGGGGGGCTACCCTCTGAGAAACTTTTCCCAGATTCAGCTGTAGAATAGGTGTCTATTGGGGAAATTATTGCGAGTATAATGAAACATTTTTAGTGGGATTCCAAGCAAATCTCTGACATTCAGAAAAGAAAGTACAGCCTTTTTGTAGCAGGCACTGCAGCTCCTACAGTGCCACTCTAGTCCTGGAAGCCTTACTTGATGTTTTTGCAACTTTGTCCTCTGCTTTTGACAAGAGGCCTGATTGATTTTGTTAAGTCCCAAACAAACTTGAGCTTCTTTTCAAGAATTCAGTTACTGATACTTCAACTGTTTCTTTAGCTTTTTAGGTAAGCTATCATCCTTCTGCCTTCTGCTAATGCTCTTCCCTCAGGCAGCAACAGGAGAGACGTGGACAGGTGGGGGAAAAAGATTTATGCTTCATCAGCTGTCACCTTCAGGGCCATGAACTGTTACTCTCATGACTGAATATCTTATTTATCCATGGCAGCCTGTGTAAGACTGTTGCTAACATGGAATATCTGATTCTAAACAATAGCCTATTTGGTGGCTGAAGCAGCTCTGGTATCTAGGCATAGCAGTAAATGCAGCTGTGATGCAGTTGAGGCCTGCTCCAGAGCAGCAGTTCCTAGCTCATTTATTACGAAATAGATGTACATGGGTAAGCACTCTCTCTTTCTGTGGATTTCTAGGCAAAACTCCCAGATTCTTCTACAGGCAGGGATCTTTTTTGGACCACAGTCAGCTAGCTTTTTCCAAGTCCCTGCAAGAGTAAGGAAAAACTAAAGATCTGTACACAAATTTTTCTCCTCTCTGTGCCCAGATACCAGAGAAACTAACCTGCAAAGTCCACTTCATTTGTTAGCATATCGGCCTTCTCTGCAACACAAGAAAATACCTAGGAAAAGATTATAGGACAAACCTGAAAAGAATTCCAGATTTGGGAGGCCTCTCTTCTCAGATAAGTCAGTGTGTTACTATCACCTCACCACCCCAACCCCTCAGTCCTACCCATCCTCTTTCCAAAAGGCTCACCTCTTCTATTACAAGTCAGGAAGTGATCACAACAGACAAGTGGCTACTCACCATTATCAAACGAGGATAAAGAGTATACTGGAAGGAACTCCCTCCTTTCAATGGTATTTCACCCCCACCCCACAACTAGCAACACTTTTTTGCACCCATCCTCCAGGACTTGCTTTCCCTATGCACAGTACAGCTAGTCCCCCCTCATGTTGTAAGAATAGAGGGTTCTACTCCCGGTTGTTCCTGATTCATTAGAAAGAAGGATAGTGGAGATCCAAACTGAAACTTTCGCAGCTAAGCACCTTCTTTAAGGGACCCACATTCAAAATGCTGTCTTTTCAGACTTTTGTTATCTTATCCTTCCCTGGGCCTTCTTAGTGTCTTTGGATGTAAAGGATGCACACCTGCATATTCCCATACAGCCATCTTGTATGAAATTTCTTAGGTTCTCTAATGGCTTATCACATTTTCAGTTTTCTGTTTTGCGCTAAGGCTTTCTGTTGTTCTCAAAGTTTTCGCAAAGTGCCTAGCTCTAATAATAGCTTTTTTTTTTTTTTTTTGCAGGACTCGAGGAATATAGATATCCCGTTACCTAGATGATTTGCTAATACATGCATCATTGCCTGAGACTCTAATACTGTATCTTAAGTTCACCCTAACCCGCTTTCTGCCACTAGGGTTCACAGTCAATTTCAAAACTCATAATTTCAGCTCACTGTAGACCTAGTTTGTTTGGATTGCAAACTAGACACCAAAAACATGCAGGTGTTTTTGCCTCAGGAGAAAGTGCGGAGCCCCCTAACTTACCTCCATTTCCTCTTGCCTCTCCATGTCTGCTCAGAAAGAGATTTGCAGAGTACTAGGCTACATGGCAGCTACCTGTATCCAGGCTGTATGTGATGAAGTTGCACCGGTATTTGAAAAAATGTGTGGTTTCAACGCACTCATCCCCTAAACACACTGATTACTGTAGTGCCATGTCAACAAAAGGAGATCTTTTGATAGGTTCTTAGATTAATATCAATCCAGGGCTACCGTTCAAGATACCAGCTTCAAGTCAAGAGTTGCACACAAATGCCTACAACAAAGCTTTGGTGACATGGACTGGGACTCGCAAGATTTGGGCTATTTGGCAGTACAGTCTCGAGGCAGAATATATCATCCTGAAAGAGATGCAAGCTCTCATTCATGCTGTACAAGTTTTCTCCCATCTCTAGAATCCTTGACTTCTAAAGGTATTCTATTCACAGACAATACAACAGTTATGTGGTGCATAAACAAGGAGGGATATGATACTACCAACTGTGAAGAGAAGTTCACATTGCTTGGGATCTGGCCATTAAGGTTAATATGTACCTCTAAACAGTATACATTCCCTCACAGTAGTGTCTTGACTGACTCCCTCAGCAGGTCGGTGAATGCCCTATGAATGGATGATCAACAAAGCGGTCTTCTAAGACACTGTCTACAAATGGGGTGCACAACAAATACTTGTACGCTTTGAAAAACAACAAACAGCTTCCTCACTTTGCACAAGGACACCTTGTTGCCCCCAGGCTTGAAAGACAGATGTCTTGTCTTTCCAGTGGACAGGCATGTTTCTTTATGCCTTTCCGCCACCACATCTTATCCCATAAGTTTTACTCCAAAAATTATTTTTTTTTTTTTTTTACTGGTGACTCCTTTTTGGTCAAGGCCACATTATTTCCCTCTTCACTATCTTCTAGCACAGGCAATCACCACACGTTACCCAACAAAGTGGACCTGTTCACACAACAGATGGGCTCATTACTTCATCCCAACTTGTCATTCCTCAACTTAACCCCATGGACGATGGGATTTTTATCTCTTCCAGACACCACTTTTCTGCAGATGTGCTTCAGGTTCTCCAAGAGGCATGTATTTGGAATACTGCAGCAGTGATTTTAGTCAGGTCATAGAGTTATGTAAGAACTTACTATAACAGTAGTTGTCCTTCCAGCCTGCCATCCCCTGCTTTACTTTATTCCTCTTTTTACTTGTGCCCTGGTTGGCAGCCTATAGGACTGAGGGGGGCTATCCCTTTTTACCTACATTTCCCTTCTTAGCTGACCAGTCTCGTCCCAGATGTCAGTCCCGTCCCAGATGTGTTCAAGCTGCTGGCTTGGTAATGGTCTGTTTTGTTTGCATACATCTGTTTATGTACCTCTACGCTTACAGGCTGAAGTGGTATATCTAACTTGTGGTTTATGGAAGGTTTAGAATTCGTTAACCCAGCTAGCTGTCAGTGGCAAAAACTGTAACATTAATCAGTAAGAAATCTATTGTTAAAAATCTTAAACAACTGTATTGTATGGTGCCCAGGTCCAGGAATGTAATCATTCCATTGTACTCTGCTCTCATTGAATATAATGCCCCATTCAGTACATACCTGTTCAACCAATTGTCAAAACTGGTGTTGACCACAGCTCCTCCTCACCACAAAAAAATAAAGCCTAAATCACAAAAACTATGTAGACATTCTCAAAGACTTGTCCATTTATCTGTATTGCACATGCCACTAAGAAGTGACCTCTGTTTAGTAGACCCTGCTGTTAGGCCTATTTGCCAGTGTAGTGGTAGCTTGAACACCCATTCAAGGGATCTCAATCTAACATGTAGAAGATGCTGAAAGGGGGATAGGTATGCATCAGAGAGAGTACACCTTCTATGGAGTTGTCTTCCACGTCACATAAAGCAAAGTACTTCTCTTACTCTATTCAGACATAATTTGGATGAATGGATGGTAAACCCAAATTCACCCCCAGTTTAGCACCCATGTCCCTCATGGATAGGCAAGTAAATGTCCCAATGTATTTTTCTGCCTGCTTGTCTATAGGTTACTTGTATGCAAAGTAAAAGTGCTGAAAACTACTATGGGAATGTAAGCCCTAGGGTTCTTAAGATTCTGAAAGATCATTAGCCTAGTAAGTACCTATGAACTTATAAGACAAACCCTATCCTGACCAGATCTCTAATCAGGTGGTGAAGCAGAGTAGGAGATATTACTTTTGTGTTACATTACTGATGATGAAAAATCCTTGCTTTGAGACCCCTCGTAGTGCATCTTTGGGAAAATATTTTGTTTGATACAGGACCATTTTAAGTGAGGAATAAAAGCACTCTGTTCCAAGTGAGATTTGGATGATCTTCTATTCCTATGTTGCAGTATTCTAGTCGTGGGATCTCCTGCCCTCAGGCGACTCATACATCGGCTCCTATACAAAATCTTCAGCTTGGCTGTTGCAGCGTGCATAGGACATTGGACGTAAGACTATAAACCAGGTGCCTTAAATGTGATGTCTACATGCACAATCCTCAGAACTTTTCAGCTGCAGACTACCTTTGCATAGTATGATCACTCTTTCACAGACATTGCGTTGATAAAGCTAAGTAACCTGTTAGGTTTCTATTTTTCTTGTTTTGCTGATTATTGTTGCTTGGGCTTGGTTGTTGTAGCCTTTAGCTGATGTCCGGTAAAAAGGGAAACTGCCAATGCGGGTGCCAGATACCCCATAAAGATGCCCATGATAGGTGTGTTTTTTGCTTAGGCCAGAAGCACGACCATTCCTCCTGTTCATTTTGTCAGTCATTTGTGCCGAAGACGCAACACAGCTGTCTGGCCACTTTAAACTTTTACCTAGAAAACCAATGCTTAAAACAGTTAGCCCTTAGAATGGATCCCGCTAATGTTGCCAAATTCTGAATGTGCAGAAAACAAAAGAAATGCAGGATTTATTGCATGCAGCTGAACAAGTGGGAAAACATACTTTGCAATGTGGTTTTGATTTTCTGGAGGCCTCCTGCAGGGCCGCTGTTACGGGTTCTGTCATTAGGAGGCATGCTTGGTTAAAGTAACAGAATATGCCTGATCACGTTAAAGCAAAATTATTAGATGCTCCATTACAGCATGATACCTTGTTTGGTGTTAAAGCAGAAGAGGTGTTGAAAAAAATGGAGGGCAAAGTTAAATCTATGCAAACAGTCAAGGATTTCTTACAGGTACAGCCTCCTAGGTTTAGCAGGAACTGGCCTACAAAAAATTGGTCCTTTCCAGTGTCAGGCAGGCCACAAAGAGGCAGATACAGACGCCCCAGAGACAGATCCCAGCCCCAAGGCTCATACAGCTTTAAACAGTGGGGTGCTTCTACCTCCAAAAGCTGAGAAGATAAATCACAGCCATACAGAAAACAGTCTCAATGGCTTTCCCTTGCCAGCACCAAGCACTTATCTCCTGGCAGCTCCTTCGGGGAGAAAACTAGTACTTTTTTCACAAAACTGGCACGTGATCACCCAGGACAAATGGGTCTTGAATATAGTGTCACAATGCTACAGGTTCCACTTTCACACCCTGCCAATGGCAAACGGTATGCTAGACCTGCCACACAATCAATGGGCAGAGGCACAAAAACAAGTTTCATCCCTCATGGACATGAGGGCCATTCAGCAAGTACCACATCAAGAGCAGGGACTAGGATTTTGCTCAAGACTGTCGCCTGGAGGACCAATACTGGACCTGCCTATTCTTAACACATTTCTGGGTATTCCAAATTTCAGAATGTTGACTCTGCAGCAGCTTCTGCCCATGCTGGGGAAAAAAGGCTAGGCTTGTGACTTTAGACCTAAAAGAGGCATACCTGCATGTCCCAATCACACAATCATGCAGAAGATACCTCAGATTTATAGCTGGCTCAATGCACTACCAATTCTCTGCACTCCCCTTTGGCTTATCTACTGCGCCCAGGGTCTTCACAAAATGCCTGACACCAGTAATTGCTTTTTGCAGATAGAGGAATACAAATTTATCCTTACTTGGACGACTGCCTTATTCGAGCAGAGAACAAAGACATTCTACTACAGCATCTGGTGTTTGTAAAAAGATTACTAACTTGCCTAGGGTACACAGTAAACGAAAAGAAATCAAAACTAGTACCCTCTCAAGAGATAATATTCCTGGGTGCAAGCTTAAATGCAACTGCCCAGATGGCTTATCTCACGACAGACAGACAAAGACAACTGACTACTTATTTCAAAATGTTGGCAACAAAGACCAAGTTATATGCAAGACAAATTCTGCAGGCTTTGGGCTTCGTGGCATCCTGCATTCTGCTAATTCCATATGCAAGACTGCATATGAGGAAACTACAATGATACCTAAAAAGTGTTTGGACTCAACATTGCCACAGCCTGGAAACAAAAATTATCCTCATTCCCTGCCTGCAACAGGAGTTTCGATGGTGGGCAAAGGCCTGTTACCACAGCAAGGGACAGCCATTCACTTTACCCACAGACAGGCAGACATTAACAACAGATGCATCAGATTATGCCTGGGGAGCCCATATGGCAGGAAGATGTATTCAGGGCACATGGTCCGCAAGCCAAATGCATCTACATATCAGTCAAAAAGAGATGCTAGCTGTTCAGAATGCCCTGACAGCCTTCAAGGATCTACTTCTTCCAGGACAACTATTGATAAAGACGGAAAATACTACAGTCATGTGGTACATAAGCAAGCAGGGAGGCACACATTCCTACCCCCTCTGCAGACTAGCCATGACTTTGTGGGACGCAGCATTGACTTACCAAGTACATCTGCAAGCACAGTTCCTGCCAGGAAAGATAAATACTCTGGCAGACGAACTAAGCAGAAACCTAAAGGATCCCCACGAGTGGAAATTGGATCCACAAGTCTTCAGCATGATAACAATGAACTGAGGATGCCCGGACATAGACCTGTTTGCCTCTCCTCAAAACTGCCAACTACAGAGATTCTGCACAAGGACTTATCACAAGCAAGCATGGAAAGTGGATGGCTCTATCTTTCAGCTGGAAACACTGAACAGTATATGCCTTTCCTCCACTTCCTCTCCTCCCCAAGGTACTCCTAAAATTTAGATGAGAAGCCAAAAATGATACTGATTGCCCCAGACTGGCCCCGCCAGCACTGGTACCCAATCCTAAAGAACTTGTCTCAGTGCCCAGCCTGGACATTACCTCAAATTCCTCACTTGACCCAACAAAACAGTCAGATCCTGCACAGCCAACTCAAGACCTTAAATCTGGCTGCATAACGGATAATGTAGCCATTCAAAACACACCTCTCTCCAAAGTGGTGATGGATGTTATTTTGGAGGCCAGGAGGCCTAGCACCAGAAAATCATATGCAGGAAAATGGAAGAGATTCTGTGCTTGCAACCAGGCACAAGGAATCGACACATTTGTACCAAATATTCCTCAGATTTTGCAATACTTAACTGAGATGCTGGACAAAGGCCTTTCCTTTTCATCAATTAAGATTCATGCCTCTGCCATTTCAGCTCATTACAATACAGAACCACCTATTTTTTCTCATCCATTACTAAGGCAGTACCTCAGAGGGGCCAAAAACATAAGCCCTCCAAGGAGAGCACCAATACCTGCATGGGACCTCAATTATGTCTTGGAAAAACTCACACTGCCTCCGTTTGAGCCAGCTTCTACAGCTGATATAAAATTCTTATCCTGGAAAACAGCTCTGCTCCTAGCAATAACCTCTGCAAGACGAGTCTGAGTTACAGGCACTCATGGCTGTGGAGCCTTTTATCATTTTCCATCCTGAAAGGGTTTCTCTGAGGACAAACCCAACATTTTTGCCTTAAGGTAGTGTCCAGTGTGGCCCTTAACCAAATAATTCATTTGCCTACCTTTTATCCAAACCCACAGAATAAGGGAGAGAGACTTACGCATTCTTTGGACATTCACAGGCAGCTACGCTTCTACTTGGACAGAACCGAAGCTTTCAGAAAGACTGAACAACTTCTAGTGACATATTCTGCAGGATCACAAGGAAATGCTATCTCAAAGCAGACTATTTCAAAGTGGATAGGCCACTGCATTCGTTTCAGCTATTCACAGCACGGCAAATCAGTGCCTAAGGGCATTAGGCAACATTCAACCAGAGCAGCAGCCACTTCAGCAGCCTTCCTCAGAGGAGTACCAACCAAAGATATCTTAGAGTTCAGGGCACACTTTTACAAGGCACTATCACTTATCTACTCTAAATCCAGGGCAGGCTTTGCCACTGCAGTTCTGCAGGGCTTCATAGCCTCTCCGAATCCTATTTAGCCCAGCCTCCCAACCATAGCTTTGGGATTCAACCCAATTGTAATAACTGCAACAGTGAAACACGATGAACATAGTACAGTTGTGTACCTACCATAAATGTAGATGTTCGAGTGTATTCACTGTTGCAGTCCAGGTTACCCACCCTCCATCCCCCTTTTCCTTTGCTGGAACTTATCTGTACTTCTCTATTCTATACAACCTATGTGGTGTATTTGCTTGTAGATGAAGGAAAAGTTTACTTTAGTGCATGCATGCTTATTGGCATAATTTAGCCTACCTTTTTGGGGGCACCTGACATCTGGGGCAAGAAAAACTGAAGAAAATGGCATCTGCTGCATCTTTTATACCCCCTGGCGCACTGACGTCAGGGAGGAGGTGACAGCAACTGACGCCGTACCAGGACTTTGGAATTTAGGCCGACTGTGGGTAGCCTGCCAGCAGGATAACCCAATTGCAATGACTGCAACAGTGAATACACTCTAATATCTACATTTATGGTAAGTGCACAACTGTACTTTCCTCTCTCATGCAGCCCTTTATGGCTCTTAGGCCTTCAGCCTCAGTCCCCACTACTCTGCCTTTACTAAACCGTAGGCCTGCTTCTCCGCCCCCCCCCCCTTCCCCCCGTGACCTCTCAAGTTAGGGAGGAAGAGCATGTTTCTTCCTTTGACTGTATTTCATATACTTCTCAGATTGCTTCTCCCTAGGAGTATTATACTTTTGATGAAGAATCTGTGGAAGAGGATTTACCCCCTGAGGATATTACCTTTGGTGAGACCTTCACCAAGATGAAAGATTGCTTCAAATGGGATTCTTCCCAAATGACTGACACCCATAAGAGGTACTTGTAGCTGCTTCAAGTGGAGTCACCCTCCCTTTCAGCTGTCCCTCCGGTGCTTCGTGCTTACTTGGATGCCTTTAATTCAGCTTCTAAGTCCCCAGACTCCCAGCCTCTGGCCCCCAAGCGCCCTCACCACTTCTGTAAAGTGCCAAATGAGCATAAATTCCTAGTTAATCCTCCCTTGGCTGATCCAGCTGTTATTTGCCACTGCTCCTGACAAACAGTCTAGACTGCTGTCTTCCACCTCCCTCCTACCCACTGATAAAGATGGCAGATATATAGATAGGATGGGAAAGAAGGTATACACATCCTCCACTTTGGCATTCAGAGCCATAAATTATCAGACCCACATGACTAAGTATGCTCTAGACTATGTGTCTCTAGCCTCCTCCATGCCGTTTTCTATACCTGACTGTCCTATTAAGGCGGCGATTGCCTCCAAACTGTCCTTGGCTCAGCAAATAGCCAGGCACTCTATTAGATGCAGCTACGATGCTGCAGAAGCATCTGCCCACTCTGCAGCATCTGCTTCTGTCCTCAGGAGATGCTCCTGGCTGAGACTTCAGAATCTACCTGAAGACTTAAAGTCCAAAATCTTGCCCCCCACCGAATCACAACTTTCTCTTTGGAAAATAATCTGCAGGAAAAAAAAGTAAAGAATTACAGGACATCAAGCATCTACTGGTGTTCCCCATTCTCAAGTATTACAGGAACTATTTATTTTATTTTACATTTGTTGACCGAGAAAGTCCGACTGGATATGTGTCCATTTTCAGCGGAGGCCCGGGGAGAAAAGCTCCAAGTACAGATAAGAATTACGTAAAGATGATATTATTTTTAAACAAATAGAACTTAACAGTGAACTATTAAGATACATTAAAACACGTTTATAAGCATATTATCAAATTGTACATTCCTAGCAAACTAATAAAACTTAATTTACAGTGAACTAATTAAGACACTTTTAAACAACTTCATAAACAGATTTTAACAGCCGTACATTAATAGGTAGGGTAGAGGTTTTTAGCCTAGGCAAATTCTTCATTAGGAAGAGTTTAAAGAAAAAATGACACAGCAAGAAGAATACAATAGATGTTAAGTTGTCTATCTCGCCTTCGTTCTTGCTGTTTGGGTTCGGAGCCGATCCTCGGCTCCGACTCTATCTTCTATAGCTTGAGAGCTATTTACTGGCTTGAGGCTACCCCTTATCCCAGAATGCCCAGCGTCAGCTACCCAGATCTCATTTGCCGCTTCAGCTCTGAGGTTGCTTCCTTACTGGCTCAGGCTTAGTATAATCTTTTTGATATTATATATTGTTGTTTTTTTCTTGAAAGTTTGTCAAGTAATTGTCTTTTTAGTACATAGATAATACTCCTTTATCTCTTTTTTGCGTTCTTGTGTATTTTAGCTTTGTTGGCTGTTGCTCCATAACTCTCGGACCTTCTGTTCCCTTGAACTCCTTTAAATTAGAGAGTCCCCCCCCCCCCCCCCCCCAGGATAGCTTTCCTTCTATTCTTTAAAAACTCTATTTGTTATTGTTTTTGTAGTATAGTTTTTCATTATTTGTTGTGTGGTTGTTACTATAATGTCTAAAGAGACTAACGTATCTAGCTTCAAAAACTGTGACTCATGCTGTCAGAAAATGTCTCTGACAGATGGACACACTAGTTGTGTTTATTGTTTGGGTGCTGTTCATCTGCAGGACTCCTGTTCTGTTCTATATGTCATGCTTTCAGTCCGATGGTCCTGCAGGAGTGCAAAAATAAATTAATCCTTCAGGGATTATTGAAGCCTCAGGATTCTCCGGCTAAAGGTACTCAGCCAGCGAAATCCCGTAAGTCTGTCAAGCCGTCGGCTCCGCGTTCAGAGCCGACTCCTTTACTTGACCAAGTATGTCCATACCGGCTGGCACCGACAAGACAACTCCTCTGTCGGCTCCATCTGCTATTTCGGAGCCAAAAGAGACTGAGGTCGTCATCCTTGGAGTTCATCCACTCGGCACCATAGTCACTTTTATTATAGGCTGAATGTCGCCATCATTCTTCCCATTCCTCTCGATCCTCTAGATTATCGGATAATGATGTGGAGAGAGTAGTAAGTAGGTTGCTTAAGTCACAGGCACTGGCAAGAATTCTGTCCAGCCCACCTCAACAGGTATCTGCTCCAACTGCCTCTATTTCTGTTCCTCCTCAGACTACATTTAGCTCGGAGCCAGAGACAATGGATCTGCAGGCAGTAGACCATTGGCGCCGATCATCATTTCGCCTTCAGTTCCGATGTCTGCTCCAATTACTTCGATTGCACCTTCTATCGAAGGATCTGAGCGCCGAGGCTCTCTCGTCAGCTCCGGGGGGGGGGGGAGTGGCATCGGACCCTTGTTCGACCCTGTTCTCCCCCTTGGAGCTTTGGCGCAGGTGAGCTCTGCTCCAGCTTCGGCCTTGGAGCAGTCACCCTCGACGTGGAGAAAGACTCCTGTTTCTTCGGAGCGGGAGCTTTCTCTGCCTAGAGGTCGAGACGCCTTTGAGGTCATGCGGAGTGTGCTGTCCCCCGAGGCGGCTCTATTGCCAGCTCCATCGGCTCCTCCCCCTGTGGTGTCTGTGCCAACCTCTACTCCTCCTCCAGACCCCAAGTGTAGGGAACCTATGCCCCAGGACACCCCATTGGGTGATCCCTCTTCTTCCGAAGCCTCCCCTGATCACTCTAAGGAGCCTCCCCGGAAGAAGTGCAAGAAGGAAGCACATAGACTCCCCTGAGTCTGTCACTTCAGATACAGACATGGATGAATCGGAAGGGTCCTCCAGGTCTCCCTCAGAAGATGTTTCTTTTTCGGACATTCTTGAAATGCATTGGTAGAGGAGGGACTGGACTTCCCTAGCCCCTACCGAGGAAAAGTCTGTATACCTGGACGCATTTGGTTCCCGACCTTCCACCTCCTGGGTATCTCCTCCTTTTGATCCACTCATGTCTGTAGTGGCTCGAAAGGCTTGGTCAGCTCCAGATTCTGTGGAACCTACTCCGAGGAGACCAAATAAATTTAAAACAGCCCCCCAGGACAAGCAATTCCTCTCCAAAGGTGTGCCCATTGATGCCATGGTGGTAGCAGCAGCCACCAAGAAAGAGTTAGCAGAGACCTCTTCATCTGTTCATCCTCCGAACAAAGAGTCTCAGACGCTGGACAGATATGGAAAGTGAATGTTTGTTTCAGTGACCTTTTCAATGAGGTCCCTGAATTATCTGTGCCATTTTACACGTCTTCAAAGGGATCTCCTGAAAGCACTTAGAGATATCCTTCAAGATCCTACAGCTGAGGGAGCACCAGCCAAAGTAGCTTCTCAGCTTGCGACTCTTAATTCCATAGTTAACTCCTCCATGAGAATGATTTCCTATGCAGCCGATGGAGCGAGCAGAACAGCAGGGACAGGTGTGGCTCTCAGGAGACGTGCTTGGATGCAGCTGTGTTAGTTTGCGAACCCTTTCGAGTGTCCTTCAATACTCCCTGTGATGGCTCTTTTCTCTTTGAGCCTCAAGTGAAAAACATGTTGACTAGGTGTGAGCAGGAAGGCAAGACTCTCTCAGCCGTGTGAGTCCATTTTTCCACTCCTTCCAGACCTTATCCCAAGGGTCAGAAGAGCGGAAAGATGTGGTTATGAAAATCCCAGGGACCCTTGCCTGACACACGTGATGATTTTTCCCCAAGGGGCAGAGGGGGAAACAACAATAACAGACACCGCCCTCGTGGCAGAGGGGGACTGCAAAACCAGGGTGACAGAGACTTTCTCTGCCAAACCCTTCCAGCATCCCTGAAGGGTTGACAGACTGCTCACCTCTGGAGGCAGTCGGGGGAAGACTTTCGCTGTACCCAAAAGCCTGGCAAAATATAACAAGAGTCAGATGGGTGCTATCTATCATATCCAGAGGTTACAAAAGTCCTTTCCATCAATCCCCCATAGAATCGAAAAAGCCCATCCCATATGTCCCACCCAATCTAAGAGATCAAGCAGTCACAGAAGTTTCAAGACTGCTAGAAAAAAAGAGCCATTCAAGAAGTCCCCGCAGACCAAGTAGGATCTGGAACTTGCTCAAGATTCTTTTTAGTACCAAAAAAGACAGGGGACTGGAGACCAATACTGGATCTCAGCAGATTGAACAAATATGTACAAAAAGAAAAGTTCTGGATGGTGACACTGCAGTCCATTTTCCCTTTTCTGGGTCAGGACAATTGGATGTGCTCCATAGATCTTCAGGACACGTACTACCATATCAAGATGGACTGACGCTCCAGGAGATTTCTTCGCTTCCAGATAGGGGCCAGTTATTACTAGTTCAGAGCTCTGCCCTTTGGTCTCACCTCAGCCCCCAGGGTGCTCACCTGAGGCGTCAAGGATTCTCGGTGTTTCCCTATTTAGGTTCATAGGTTCATAGGTTTATACTAGGCTATCTGCCCGAGGGCATTTACAAAACTATACCCATTATTTTGCTGTGCCTCTGTCGAGCAGTGACACTGAGGTAATCCCTGGGGTATATCTGCGATCTCCCATCCATTGGTCAAGATTTCTCTTGAACAAGGCCAGCTGCTCTGCCTCACATGTGGAGATTTTTGTTCCACAGCATAGGAGTCTTTGGGTAATGAATCTATCCTGGTTTAAGTCTCCCTTGTGGCTCTGATGGATCTAGATTTTTGAGGTGAAGCATATTCATCAAATCTGGGTTTGACATGGCCTTGTATGTTAGGCAAAGGTCACCTGCGACTGAATAGAGCTGAGTTCTTTCAGTCGGGCAGCATAGGACAGATTTTTGAGACCCTTTATCCTTTTGGTGAGGAACTTTTGTGGCCTCTCCAGCTGCTGCAGGTGTCGGGTCAGATACATCCCAAATGGGGCATTGTACTCAATCATTGGTCTGATGAGTGATGAGTAAAGGGAGACTATGACCTCCCTTGATCTAGATGAGAATCCTTCAAGATAAGGTGGGCAATGTAAGTCTTCCTAACTACTTTAGCTACATGGGTGTCGAATGACAGACTACTATCAACCTGGGTCCCCAGGTCCCTGATAACTTCTTCTGTGCTCAGTGGATTGCCACCTATTTGGTAGCTAGGGGTAACCTTGTTTTTCCCAAAGGGTATGACTATGCATTTTTGGCATTTAACTTCAGGCGTGGCTCTGGCACCAGTTATCCGTTCTGTGAGACCCTTCTGAAGGATATCTGTGTCAGATGTGTTTTCTACTATGGCAGTTTGCAGTCATCTGCAAACTTTGTCAGCCATAACCCTCCTGTGTTTGCTTGTAGGAAAAGTAGATGCCAAACAAGAGTGGGCCCAGGACTGAGCCCTGTGGGACACCACTTGTGACAGGTTTTGAGTCTGACATCGCGCCAACTCTGACCCTGTGGGTTCTGTCACTCAGCCAGTTTGCAACCCATCTTGTGATGTATGGGTTAACATTTAAGCTGATGAGTTTTGATCAATGGGTGGGTGGGTGGGTAATGGCCTTAGGCCAGAGGTCGGTAGGGGCTGCTAACTGCCCTTCTCTCAATGGCTTTTGGTGACTGTTTTGAAGAAAGTCAACCAAGTTTAAAAGGCATGATCTGCCTTTGACAAAGCCAAACTGGGTTGGATCCAAAGTCTGCAAATTCCTATGTCTTTATTTATGAGGTCCATTATGATCCTCTCCATGGCTTTGCAGATAAGGCTTGTCAGGCTAATGGGCGGTAATTTCAGGGTCGGTGGAGGCACGCCTTTGTGAAGTGGGACCACAGTTGCAGTGCGCCACTCCTGGAGAGGTAAGACTTTGATTAAACAGCTGTCCTAGCTGTGGGTTTAATTCCTCATTGAGTTCGTGGAGCACACAGCGGGGACACCATCAGGTCCCATGGATGCTGTGTTTTTGCTTTGGAGAGCAGTTCTCACTTGGGCGCTGGAGATGTTTGGGGGCTGCAATCGTTTGGTATAGATATCTCTCCTTTTGGAGGGAGAAGTTTTCACTGAACCTGTCAGCCAGTATGTTGGCAATGTCTGTAGGATCAGTAATCTTCACATCATTTTGAACTAGTTCTGAGCATATCTGGGAGTTTCCTCCTAGGTGTCTAACATAGCTAAAGAAGGCCTTATGATTGTCTTTGTCTTTTTGCTATTTTCTCTCGAAATTTGCTTTGGATGATTTTATGAGAGCTCTTAGTTTTTTACTTATAGTGATCAAGGGTGTCTTACCTTTTAAGGATTTTGCTGTATCTTGTAGTAGCTTCCTCCTTTATTGTAGAGTTTGTTTATGGCTGGGGTCCACCAGACTGACGCTTGCCTTTGGTACTAAGAGTCTTTGTTTTGTTTGGGATTGCCTTATCCATGCAGTCCTGCAGGTGCTGGTAGAAGGCGTCTGTAAGTGATTCAGCGGCTTGAGTACTGTTTCCCACCAGCGCGGGGCCTTAAAGGAGACCACACTAGTCTTTAGAAGTGTGAAGTCGGCTTTTGAGAAGTTCTTTACTGTGGTCTTTTTTATTTCAGGTGGGGTGGGATGAGGACCTCCAGCGAGATAGTCTTGTGATCTGATCTCACCAGTGAGGGTATACTTCGGTGTTGAACATTGTGATCCCATGTTCATGATGATGAGATCAAGTATGTTTTCTCCTCTTGTGGGGATGGTGACTAGTTGTTGCATGGCATTTGAGTTTATGAATTCCAGGAACTTTTGGGCTAGGGTGTTTGGGCTTGAGTAGTGTTCCCAGTCTATATTAGGTAATTGAAGTCACCTAGTATGATGGTGTTTGGTGATACATTTATCCCTCTAGTGTTTTCAGGAAGGCCATGTGAGGTTCCTGAGTTTGTGAGGTGGCCTGTAACATGCTACAATTTGCAGAGCAGTCTTGCCTATGGTTAATTGCACCTGGATGGTCTCCGATGCATACCAGTCTTGAGGTGTGGGTGTCCTTAATGAATATGGATACCCCCTCCTTTCTTAGTATTGTCCGGATTTTGGGGCGGGCGCATGATATGAGGTAAAACCTGATAAGCCTTGAACCAGGTTTCTGTCACAGCACAGACATCGATGTTCTCCATACTGAGAAGGGCCCATTTTGAGATTGAGACTTCTGGCATTGAGCAGCATTACCCTTAGTTTTTCCTTTTTGTGTTCTAGGGTGGTAGGTTTAGAATTTGAGCCTTGCCTAAAAAGGCACTATGGGGTGGCAAGAGCCTTTGCCAATATCCGGAATCCCAGGGTGACAGGTGTGGCTTGTCCAGCATGTCATCCCAGGCAGACAGATACTGGATCCCCTTTGAATGACACCAGTGTTTAAGCCAATTGTTAAAGCTGATCATCTTATCTCTGTATTGTGGCATCACTCTTGGTGAAGGTAGGATACTGCTCAAGGTCAGGGTCATACCTGCCTGGGCTACATAGTCAGAGAGCTCCTCAATGTCTCTTTTCAACACCAGCGTGGACAATGACTGAGTCATATTTGTACTTGTGAGAGACCTGAGTGCTTGCGTTATGTGCGACAGGCAGCTTACTGTGACCTTCTCCTTACTCAGTCTGGTGAGCGGGACATCAGTGTGTCTGACTATGGAGTCACCAATGACTAGTGTGTCTGGCATTGTGTTTGGCCTTAAGGGCTGTGACTGTTTGACACTCTGACTGTGAGGTCTATGTGTTGCAGGTGTTGTGTTCTGAGGTGGTGGTTGTTTGGGTGTCTGCTTTGGTGGCCTCTGCTGTTTTGGTAGATTTTGATCAGAGCAGTATGTCTTTGTGTGTTTATGTGTATGATTTGAGGTTGTAATGGTGCTATATGAGACTGGGTCTATAGTGTGTGTGGTAACCTTCTCCTCCTGACTGGTCTTGCCAGTCCTGTGTGAGAGAGCTCAGCCTCCAGTTTGGCATAGTTGCATCTCTCGCATGTATTTGTGTTTTGTGGGAGGAGGAGAGGGTTGTCTGTGTACATGAGGCAATTGTAACATTGCCTCAGTATTCCCAGGTTCACCAGCTGAGCAGGAGAGGACACTAGCAACTGATCCCTCGACATGCTAGAAGGATAGACAAAAACTTTAAAAAGATTCAGGGGACGTGGGTGACCGAGAAATGGGGGTTACCTTTTGGGTACTATCTATGACAAGAGATCAAGGTAATAAGTACTGTAGGAGCAAGTGCTAGGTTTAACAGATAGAGAATAGTCTACTTGGAGTGAAGTGGAGATGATCTAGCTATAGGATAAGCTGATTAGATCAGTAGTATAGTTCGAGGAAGGTAGTTTTAAGGGAAAATTTGAAGAGTGGACTTTAGGTAGCCCGAATAGTTTAAATACCAGGGGCTGGAAAAAGCTAGAAACTGGCCCAAAAAACTACTAGTTACTGGCTGAAACCTCACAAAACTGGACAAAGGCAGCTCAATGCTTCCCTCCCACTGGTAAGCAAGGTAACTCAAGGAAACAGTACACAGGAACTACAACCAAAGCCCAGGAATCAGCAACTCTGAAACTGGACTAAACTAGTAAAGCAGGAAAAACAAGAGATATTTTTTTCTTTTTTTTTTTTTTTTTTTTCACAGAACAGGCAGAAACAGGTACAGCAAACACTTATAAATGCTATGAATCAGCTACTACAGCTTACACAGACGACTGGCTCCTGACTTCTACCACCAGGCATCAACTCTTAGGGGCACGGGATTATACAACCACATCATGCACTCAGCTCTGGATTACAGTAAATATCGAAAAATCTGCCTTTGTGCCCTGTCAGTCCATTACATACACAGGAGCAGAATTAAACAAAATAAATGTTTGCAAGATTACTACAGGAAAGAGTTTCCACTATTCGTCAACAAGTGTTAATTCTAATGCAGAGCTAACGAGTTCGTCAGACATGTCCTCCAAGCTCTAGGCTCCATGGCAGCTGCAATTCTTCTTGTTCATAGGTTCATACTAGGCTATCTGCCCTAGGGCATTTATAAGCCTAGCCTAGAGTGTGTTTGGCTTTCGCCACCCATTTTAAATGAATTTTGCTATGCCATTTTTCGAGGTTAGTATACTGTGCCTCTGTCTAACAGTGACAGAAGTGATACCCGGGGTAAACCTACGATCTCCCATCCACTCATCAAGATTCCTCTTGAAGAGAGTCAATGATGGACTCTGCCTAACCTGGACTGGGATTTTATTCCAGAGTGAAGGGAGCCTCTGGGTTATGAATCTGTCCCTCCAGCATGTCCTATTTATTTCAGTGCTGAGGTTCAAGTCTCGAGCGTAGCTCAATGGGATTTGGATTTTCTGAGGTGCGGCATGTCCATTAATTCCGGGTTGGACATGGCTTTATACGTTAGGCACAGATTGCCTCTGAGCAGGCGGTATGCCACTGAGTAGAGCTGGAGTTTCTTTAACCGGGCAGCATATGGCATCTGTTTGAGCCCTTTGATCCTCTTGGTGAGGTACTTTTGGGGTCTTTCCAGTTGCTGCAGGTGTCTGGTAAGGTACATCCCAAAAGGGGCATTGTACTCAATTATGGGCCTGATGAGGGATGATTAAAGAGGCACAATGACCTCCCCTGATCTAGATGTGAATCCCTTCATGATTAGGTGGGCTATATAAAATGTTTTTCTAACCACGTTGGCCACGTGGTTTTCAAATGAGAGATTGCTATCAACTTGGGTCCCCAGATCCCTAATTACTTCCTCCGTACTTAATGGATTACCACCTATGTGGTAATTTGTGGGCACTTTGTTTTTGCCAAAGGGGATGACTATACACTTTTTGGCGTTTAGCTTGAGGCCATGGCTCTGGCATCAGTTGTCTGTTTCTATGAGGCCCTTTTGTAGGATGCTTGTGTCTGCTGGAGAGTCGATTATGGTGCCTAGTTTGCAGTCATCTGTGAACTTGGTCAGCCACAGTCATTCCGTGTTGGCCTGTACCTCCGAAACATATATACCAAACAAGAGAGGTCCCAGGACTGAGCCTTGTGGGACGCCACTTGTAACTGGTTTGGAGTCTGACATGGCTCCAGCAATTCTAACCATGTGGGTTCTGTCCTTGAGCCAGTTTGCAACCCATCTAGTGACATAGGGGTTTATATTTAAGCTGGTGAGCTTATCTATAATGCCCAAGTGGGGTATTGTATCGAAGGCTTTTGCGAGGTCCAGGTAGGCTGTGTGGACCACCTTCCCCTCGTCAATGGCCTTGGTGACCTGTTTCAAAGAAATCGACTAGGTTTAAGAGGCAGGATCTGCCCTTAACAAAGCCGAACTGGGTAGGATCCAGTGTCTGTAGGTCCCCAATATCTTTATTTATAAGGTCCATGATGATCCTTTCCATAGCTTTGCAGACCAAGCTAGTTGGGCTTATGGGGCGATAGTTTCCAGGATCCGTTGAGGCACCACCTTTGTGGAGAGGGACCACTGTTGCTGTACGCCACTCTTTGGGTACATATCCTGTAGTAAGGCTGAGATTGAACAGTAGTTTTATGTTTGGGTTTAGCTCTTCTTGGAGTTCATGTAGGACGCAGCCCGGGACACCATCTGGTCGCATTGATGCTGTGTTTTTTGCTTTGGAGAGGGCGGCTCTTACCTGAGCATCTGAGATGTCAGGGGGGGGGGGGGTGCAGCACTCTGCTGGGATAGCTATTTGCCCTTTTGGTGGGGGGGGGGGAAGCTTGCGCTGAACCTGTCAGCTAGGATGTTGGCAAAGTCTGTGGGTTCTGTGTATTTTTTATCATTTTGGACTAATTCTGAGCATATCTGGGAATTCCCACCCAGGTTCCTAACATAACTAAAAAAAGCCTTGTGATTATCCTTAGTGTCCTGTGCAATTTTTCTCTCGAAGCTGGCCTTAGGCGATTTTGAGTGCCCGTAGTTTTTTGCTAATACTGATCAGAGATGCCTTCCCTTTTTGGGATTTTGCTCTATCATGTAGTAGCTTCCTCCTCCTATTTTGTAGTTTGTTTATGGCTGGGCTCCACCAGACAGGACACCTGCCTTTGGAGGATTGGGTCTTGGTTTTATTTGGGATTGCATGATCCATGCATTCCTGAAGGTGTTCATAGAATGCGTTTATAAAGGATTCTGCAGTCTGGGCCGTATTTTCCACAGGCCCGGGGGCTTTGAAGGATTTCACCTCGGTTTTGAGGAGTGTGAAATTTACTTTAGAGAAGTTTTTTACTGTGGTTTTCTGGGCAGGGGGTGGGGTTGGGATGTGAATATCCAGTGAGATTAGTTTATGGTCTGATCCTACCAGTGAGGGATACACTTCTGGTCTGGAGCATAGAGCCCACATGTTGGTGATGATCAGGTCCAGTATGTTTTCCCCTCTTGTGGGAGTGGTAAGAAGTTGTGTCATAGCATTTGAGTTTATAAATTCTAGGAACCTTTGGGTTAGGGTGTTGGAGCTAGAGTAATGCTCCCAGTCTATGTTTGGGTAGTTGAAGTCTCCTAATATAATGGTGTTTGGAGAGACCTTCATATTGTCCAGTGTTCTCAGGAAGGCCGTGTGGGGTTCCTGGGTTTGGGAGGGTGGTCTGTAGCAGGCTATAAACTGGAAGGCAGTTTTACCCACTGTTAGTTGCACATGGATAGTCTCTGATGCTTCATGCTGTGCCACCAACCTGGAGGTGTGGGTATCTTTGACTAATATTGATACTCCCCCTCCTTTTGTGGTTCGGTCCAAGTTTTGGGGCCGAAAAGCATGGTATGAGGTATAACCTGGTAGTGCTGGGGTGCTCTCGGGAGCCTTGAACCAGGTTTCTGTTACTGCACATATATCGATGTTCTCCATGCTAAGGAGAGTTTCGAAAAGTGCATCTTGAGGTTTAGACTTCTGGTGTTGAGTAGCATTACTCTTAGTTTCTTATCCCTTGTGATACCTATGGAGGTGGGTTTGTCTTCTGAGCCTTGCCTAAAAAAGGCACTATGGGGGTGGCAAGAGCCTTTGCCAATATCCGAAAGCCCAGGGGTGACAGGTGCAAGCCGTCCCTAGCGAAGCATCGTGGCTTGTCGAGCATGTCATCGCAGGCTGACAGGCATTGGATCCCCTTTGAATGACACCAATACTTAAGCCAATTGTTGAAATTGATCATCTTGTCTTCATATTGTGGCATCATTCTTGGTGAGGGTAAGATGATACCCAAGGTCAGGGTCATACCGGCCTGGGCTACATGCTCAGAGAGCTCCTCTATGTCTCTTTTCATGTAGTCCTGGGAGGTACGTCTCAGGTCATTCACACCAGCATGGACAATGACTGAGTCATATTTGTACTTGCCTTGGAGTGACTTGAGTGCTTGTGTTATGTGGCGGATCCTAGCGCCCAACAGGCAGCTCACCGTGACCTCCTTGTTCAGCCTGGTGAGCGGGACGTCAGTGCCCCTGATGATAGTCACCTATTACAAGTGTATCAGGTGTGTTGTTTAGCCTTAAGGGCTGTGACTGTTCAGCACACTGGCTTTGTGAGCTATGTGTTGCATGTGTTTTGTTTTGGGATAGTGGTTGCTTGGGTGTCTGCTTTGGAGGTCTCTGCTGCTTTTTATTTAGAGCCTCCGAGTATGTTTTTGTGTGTTTGGTTTGCTGTCTTGGTAGGTCTATGTGAGACTGGAATTGTAGTGAGTGTGGTTTCCTTCTCCTAACTGGTTACGCCAGTACTGAGTTGAGAGAACTTGGTGTCCAGTTTGGCTATATGGTTGCATCTCTCATGTGTTGGAATTTGTTGGGAGGAGGAGAGGGTTGTCTGTGTACATGAGGCAGTTGTAACATTGCCTCAAGATTCCCAGATTCACCAGCTGGACCGGAATGGAGATTGACAACTGACCTTTGGACATGCTAGAATAGAATTGGGAATTCCTTTATAATTGAAAAAAGGGCCAGTGGGGAACAAGGTACTCAAAGGGAGTTTGTGAGGGTGTAGTGCTTTTAATTTTTTAGTGCTGACTTATATAATTGCTTTAGTGAGCAAGTGCCAGGCTTTGGAGTAGGAATAGGGTGTTTATTATGAGAACTATATCAGTTCTAAGGGAAAAAGTGAAGAGCAGACTTTGTGGAGCCGAGAATGGTTTAAACCCAAGGAGCTGCCCGATGCTGCGCTATGTGCAAAATCGCACCAAAGCAGGTTTTATACAGGAGGACTTGAAAGAGTTAGAAATTGCCCCAAAACGGCCAATAGACTACCAGATTATTGTGCTGGGAACACTCCTCCAGGGATAGATAGGCTGCTCTAAGCTCCCCACTGCCACTGGTGAACAAAGAAGCCTCCCTTCATCCAAGAAAGGAAATGGGCAACACAGGAACTTTCCAAAAGTCCAGAATACAGCAAAGCCTGTATTTGGACTACTCTAGGTCAGGAAAGACGGGAAACGAGGATAATTTTTTTATTTTTTTTTGTCTTTTTTGCAACAAACAGCAGGAAAATGCAATAAATATGTAACACAGGCTAGCGCACTTAAGTGTGTAGCCTCAACAGGTAAATGCAACAAACAGGACAAACTTTAAAAGTGCAGGTGCAAAAACAACTTTAAACAGTTTAAAAAGCAGAAATACTTGCAGTTTAGTTAGATCGGACAGTCGCCCAGGTAGTAGCAGGAAAAAAACACTTTTATCAGGTTAGCAGTCGCTCTTTTAGCCTCTCTGCTGCTAGCACCACTCTGCAGGACTATGAGGAGCTTGGCTGAGTAGTAACAAGTGCAAAAACTGTGCCAAAGCGCGTTTTATACAGGGGGACTTGAAAGAGCTAGAAATTGGCCCAAAACGGCCAATAGACTATCAGAGTCTTGTGCTGGGAACACTCCTCCAGGGATCGATAGGCTGCTCTAAGCTCCCCACTGCCACTGGTGAACAAAGAAGCCTCCCTTTATCCAAGAAAGGAAATGGGCAACACAGGAACTTTCCAAAAGTCCAGAATACAGCAAAGCCTGTATTTGGACTACTTTAGGTTAGGAAAGACGGGAAACGAGGATAATTTTTGTCCCATTAGCGCGTTTCCACATTGTCCAATTAGTGCGTTTCCACATGAGAATCCTTCAGTGGCTTCTTTTCACGCAGTGGTCTTTCCAGGAACTACCCATGTCTCACATGATCCTGATCACAGAAACATGCAAAAGGCACCTTTCTTGGTGGATGGTCTCCCCACTAGTAATTCAGGGCAGACCTTTCATACAACTCCCTCCGGTAGCCACAGTGTCCATGGACGCCTCCCTGATAGGGTGGGGGGGGGGCATTATCTAGGCAGGACAGTCCATGGCACTTGACAACCTCACGAGTACCATCTGCATATCAATGTCCTAGAAATGAGAGTAGTTCTCCTAGCGTTGCAAGCCCTTCGAGACTCCCTTCCGGGACCATTGCAATCCAAACGGAAAGCATGTCAGTTGTGTGGTACATCAACAAACAGGGCAGGACCAGGTCATACCCCTTGTGTCAAGAAGTACTCAGACTGTGGCAATGGGCGATTTCCTCCCAGCGTTTTCTGATAGCAACACATATCCCTGGGAAATGCAGTGTTATAGCGGACAGGCTCATCAGAGCTATCCTCGTGCCTCACGAGTGGTCTCTAAATCAGGAAGTTGTGTATCTTATCTTCCGCAAATGGGGACAGCCTTTCTGCGACCTATTTGCCACTCCTCTCAACAAATGCAGCTGCTATTTCTCCCTTCTTTCTCTTCCAGGTCATATACCCAGAGATGCTCTAGTCCACGATTGGCCTCATGGACTCCTTTACGCTTTCCCCCTAATTCCAAGACTCATAAAGAAAGCAAAATCGTCGGGTTGCAAAATGATGCTCATTGCCACATATTGGCCTCGACAAATATGTTTCCCGTTCCTACACCTCCACCTTCTGGATCAACCGTGGATCCTGGACCCGGTTCCAGATCTTCTGATTCACCAGTCAGGCGGGTTGCACCAATCCCTTCAAACTCTCCAGCTCACAGCTTGGTTCCCCCACTTCCAACCTTAGCCACGCTTTCCAATATCTCCCCAGCTCACAGCTTGGTTGCCCCACTTCCAACCTTAGCCAGGCTTTCCAATATCTCCCCAGCAGTCCGTGATATTATTGTTTCCTCACATAAGTCTACTACGAGGAAAATGCATGCTAGTATATGGAAACGGTTTTCTTACTGGGCAGAATCTAGAAATTTGGATCCTTTCTCAGCCCGAATCCATGAGAGTCTTGAATTTCTATCACAGCTTTTTCAGTCTGGTGCGGCTTCCGCTGCCATTAGAGTACAACTAGCTGCCACTTCTAATTTTCATATCGGTCTGCTTAATTCTAGCATAATGTCTCATAAGCTCTGCAAAGCCTTTATGAAAGGAACATCTCTTCTCACACCACCAGTTAGAGATCCTCCCCCTCCTTGGGATCTCAGTTTAGTTTTAGCCTCCTTAATTTTGCCTCCCTTTGAACCAGCAGCATCATGCTCTTTAATTTCTTTCTTGGAAGACACTTTTTCTGGTAGCTATCTCTTCAGCTAGACGTGTCTCAGAACTTCAAGCACTATGGGTTCGTCCTTCTTACCTGGTGTTTTACAAGGACAGAGTTTCTCTGAGGACTAATCCATTCTTTATTCCTAAAGTCTGCTCAGAGGAGAATTTAAATCAATCCATAAATTTCCCAGTTTTCTTTTCTAATCACAGCAACAAGGCAGAACCAATTGGATGTACACAGACAATTGCATTGTTACCTCCATAGAACTAAGGAACTAAGAAAGTCAGACCAGTTATTTCTTTCTTATGCTTTCGGCAAACAAGGCCTTCCAGTTTCCAAAGTGACCTTATCCAGATGGTTATCTGATACGATTGCCTTTATTTATCAGTTACGAAATAGAGCTACCAGCTAAACCAAAAGGTCATTCTACTAGAGCATTAGCCACCTCTGTAGCATTTCAGTCTACGTTGCCCATAGACTCAATCTGTGCAGCTGCCACTTGGGCAAACCCCCACACTTTTATCTCTCTTTACAAGGTAGATATGGTCTCCCGGAGCAGAGCTTCCTTTGGTTCTACTGTTCTGAAGAGTTTGTTCCAATGAGCCACCCGGGATTTTAGGTGCTAGGGATGCTGTCCCAAACCGCAAGAACGAAGACGAGATAGACAACTTAACATAAAGAAGTTATGTACCTACCATAACGTTTCATGTTAGTTGTCTTCATCTCGCCTTTCTTCTTGCATCCCTCCCTCCTTCCTAGAGGATTGTGAGGAGTTCCCTTTTGTTTTTCACTGGCTGAGCATCTTTTATTACTTCACATGCCAGGTAAATCTATAATTCTTTCCTTGTTTAGGTGCATTGGACAACCAGTTTTATTAACTGGTTACTCTACTAATGTCTAGTGTGCGCGATCACAAACCAGATCTGGGTAGCTGACGCTGGGCATTCTGGGATAAAGGGTAGCCTCGAGCCAGTAAATAGCTCTCGAGCTATAGAAGATGGCAGAGTCAGAGCCGAGGATTGTCTCCGAACCCCAACAGGAAGAAGGAAGGCGAGATGAAGACAACTAACATGGAATGTTATGGTAGGTGCATAACTTCTTTTTATAGGCTTTAAAGTGATCAGTAAAGAGGGGAACAGGAATCAGTCAGGATTAGAGCATGGGCAGAGCCATTGTGATTTTATGAAAATTTTTAGTTTCTTGAAAAGAGGCGTGGATGTAAGGGATATTAGTTCTCTAGGTAGCTTATTCCAAGAGTAACCAGTGGAGTTAGAGAACAGGCAGTCCCCAGATTTTAGGGTAGAAACAAGTACTCTGTTGGCTGATCGTAAAGTTAAAAGATTTTGGTAAGGGCAAACAAGGTTATTGAGTATGGGAGTATTTGAGGAGTGATTCAGGATCTTGAGTGTGATTGTGAGTTGCTGAAAAAGAAGCTGGATTTGCAGTTTAAGCCATCCTAGAAGGCTGAGATTTTTGCAGTGGCGGGTAAGAAATGGGGCATATGTGGCAAATCTAGCTATATTGTTATAAGATGTTACCAACTTATTGATATTGCTTTTGGAGAGGTTTGTTCATAAGTTCATAGGTTGATACTAGGCAATTTGCCCTAGGGCATTTCGCCACCCTTTTAAATGAGTTTACTGTGCCCTTTTTAGGTTAGTTTACTGTGCCTCTGTATAAATTGTGGAGGCATAGAGGAGGGTAGAAATTAGGTGTGTTTGGGCAATAGTAGTCCTGGCTGAGGGTGTGAGACAGGGCTCAAGTCTGTAAGGGGAGCCAAGTTTTCTATTAACTGATTTAATAGGTTAATATGTGTGTCAAAGTTAAGATTATGATCGATTTGTTACCCATAAAAGTTTTGGTGCCATTGATGACTGTGAAGTTGATGTCTGGGGTTTTCTGAGTGGGGGTAAACTATAGTAATTTAATTTATTAGGGTTAAGGAGGAGACGGCGTTGATGGAATCAGTTTTCAACTGAGGTGAAAATTTTTTTGGTCATGCATTGAATTTGGGAAGGTGAGGAGGCGGCACAGATTAAAGTTGAGTTGTCTGCGCATTGTATGCAGGTGGCTTGTTGTAGGGAGGTTGTCAGGTCATTAATGAAAATAGTAAAGAGGAGTGGGCCCAAGATAGATCCTTGTGGGACACCAAGTGTAATAGGGAGGAGAGAGGATAGTTCCTTGTCCCAGACGACTGCTTGTTGTCTGTTTCCTAGGTAGGACTTAAACCATTTCACTGATGGTGTATCTGATGAGAGAGATTTTAGTATATCTATCAATAGTTCGTGGTTCACCATATCATATGCTTTGGAGAGGTCAATAAACAGGGCAGAAGATAGGAGATTATTTTGATTTTTATTTATACAGTCTGAAAAGGATAAGAGAGCTGTGGTAGTGCTATGATATGGTCTAAAGCCATGTTGACAGTCTGCTAGCAGGTGATTTTGGAGGAGATGCTTCAGAAGCTGACTATGAATACATCTCTCCATACTTTTTGCTATAGGTGAAAGTAGGGCTATAGGGCAGAAGTTTGAGAGTTCATTTGAGTTTCCTCCTTTGTGGAGTGGGATAATATGTGAGACTTTCCAGATGTTTAGGATGGAACATTCTGTAATGGTTCTGTTATGATTGATATGGGGAAGACAAGTACTTCAGCTGCTAATTTCAGATATTCAGCTGGAATGAGGTCAGCTGATGGGGTGCAAGGTTTAAGTTTCAGAAGTAGGGTATGTATGAAAGATGCTGGAATGGGCTGTAGTTGTAATAGGGGTAGTATATTCGTAGGCACAGGGGGGTTAGAGGTATACATTGATGGTAAGGAACTGGTTAGAGATTGAACAGTTTCTGAAAAAAATGAAGTGTCAGCAATTTAGATGGAAGAATGTTGAGTCAAAGTACAGGGGGTAGGTGTTTTAGAGTGACCAGGATGAAGTAATTTATTTATTCCTGACCAGAATTTTGTGGGTTTTGTTGTTGGGTTTGTTGAATTGTAGGTAATAGTTTTTTTGTCAAGGAGTAAAGATTTCTTAATGGCGTTTCTAAGCTGTCTAAAGTTTAGGTGATCAGTTGGATTATTTGTATGCCTCCATTTGGTCCAGCTTTTATTTCTTAGTAGCAATTTTTGCCTTGTCTCTTTAGAGAGCCAGGGAGCTGGTTTGTTCCTAATTCTGATTATACGAGTAGGGGCATGGCGCTCATGGGATTAGTAAGAATTTATTGAAGTATGCGACAGCTTCCTCAAGTGGTAAGTATTTTAGGGGGGTCCAATTGCAAGTTCTAAGTTTTGCTTTGAAGTTGACTGGGTTTAGATTTTTTTGTGTTACGGGTGGTTCTGAAGTTTACTTGAATGGGAATAGAGGTTTTTAGTTTAGTTATAAAGGTGAGAGAGTGGTCACTGATATCATCGGGAAGTATTCTTGTTTTATATAAGTGGGGGTTACTGTTAACTAGTATCCAGTCTAAAGTGGTTTGTTTGTTGCTGGGTTTGTGAGTTTTTTGTAGGGTCTGTAATGGTTTGATAACCATGAAGGTTTATGTGGGTAGTAGGATTATCAGAAATGCAACCTTTCCAGTCTATATTAAGATCACCGACGAATATAAGTAAGAATAAGTATATTAGAGGGTCAGCCCAGGTTGGAAGGTTTGGAGACCAAGCCAGAGAGGCAAGATTACGTTGGTTTGGACGTGCTGAGGAGGGATGCAGCATATATTGGGAAAAAGATGCTAAGGATGAAGCTGCCAGGTAACAGGAAAAGAGGAAGGCCTAAGATAAGGTTTATGGATGTGGTGAGAGAGGACATGCAGGTGGTTGGTGTGACAGAGCAAGATGCAGAGGACAGGAAGAAATGGAAACAGTTGATCTGCTGTGGCGACCCTAACAGGAGCAGCCTAAAGAAGGAGGAGTATGGTTTCTTGTGTGCAGTTTGAGGAGAGCCAGCAGCTGATATTTTCCACAGTATTAATGTTGGTGTTCATTGTGTTTCACTGTTGCAGTCATCACTGTAGGGTTCTTCCTGCCGGCAGGCAGCCAGCCCTCGGTTGTCCAAAATCCCAGTCTGGGTCCAGCGTCGGCTGTTCAGTCATGCTCCCTGACGTCAGAGCTCCAGGAGTACAAAGCTGACAGCCGACGCCATGTTCCTCCAGTCTTTCTTGCCGTGCGGTGGACACAGTTCGCAAGTGGCGGTCGGCTGACTCCTGATATTTTTCGTGCTTCATTCCGAAGACTTTCTTTTTCTTCTCAGAGCTAAGTACCCCGTTGGGGAAACTTTTTTCTTGCTCCAGTCCGATGTCAGAAAAAGTTAATAATTGTATTTTTTGTGGGAAGCAAATACCTCATAAGGATTTCCATTCTTACTGTATTCCTTGTTTAGGCCCTGACCACGACGTAGGTAATTGTCGGTTTTGTGCTAGATTTAACCAACATACTATTAAGCGGAAATATGATTTTGCTTTTCACTACTTTGGCAGGCGATTTAATTACAATGTCATCGGACACGCTTCCGACTACCGGAGTTCACAAATGACGCAAGGATAAGGACAAGCTTCCGAGGTCCAAATTAGGCTGTTTACAAGCAGAGCCAGCTACAGGTTCGGCCGTGGTTAGTGAGGTGCTTTCGCAGCCCCTGTCATCGGCCATTACTGAACTGATTGCCGAAATGGACTCCCACGAGGAGCCAACTAGGCTTTTGAGTACTACAGGTGCAGGATCAGGCCTACACAGCTTCAAATAAAGGCAAAGACTCCTTCTAAATCAAAGACTCAAGCCCAGGCCTCCTCTGATCCGGGATCCAAGTCTCAGAAACAAATGCTTAAAATGGCGGAGGACTTACTAACTATGATTAGGGGTTCACATCCCCCTCCAGACAAAAGGCCAAGGCAAGAATTGGATTATGAATCCTCTGATCAGGCATCTATTTCTTCATTGTCTTCCTCTGAACAGGAATATACTTTTCCTCCTTATGAAAATTCTGATGCTGAGGAATCCATTCCTTCAGCTTCTCCCCCTGAGGATTTTTCTTTTGGGGAAACTTTACATGACATGAGGGAACATTTTCACTGGGAAGGACAGGAGTACTCTGAATCTAAGAGAAGGCTTAGGGATTTCCTTCTTCCCCAACACAGACCCTGGCTATTCCTCCTATTTTGGATATTGTGGATGATGTTTTTTCTGAGGCTAATTTAACGCCTGACTCCTTTCCTCCAGCTCCTGCAAAGCCTGACAGATATTACAGGGTCCCTGACTCCCACCAGTTCCTTTATAAAAATCCTGCTGCTGATCCAGAAACCATTTCTCAGGGTCCTAAGGGTGTTAAGGTCGCCTCTGCTAAAAAACCCTATTCCGTCAGATAAGGATTCTAGAGCTTTGGAGAGATGGGGCAAAAAAGTGTACACTTCTGCTACTTTATCCATTAGGGCTTTAAATTGTCAATTTCATATGCTAAATATCAGCAATTTCTGCTGTCTGTTATGAAACAAAAGCTAGGTACCATTTCTGCATGTGCAGATAATAAGGAATTACACGATTTGATACATGCTACTGAGCAGGTGGGGAAGCATGGTTTACACTGTGGTTTTGATGCCTTGGAGGCTTCATGCAGGGCGGCTGCCACTGGCACAGTCCTTAGAAGACATGCTTGGTTAAAGGAACAAAACTTGCCTGACCAAGTGAAAGCAAAGTTACTGTATGCTCCTGTTCAGCATAATGTTTTGTTTGGCTCTAAGGCTGAAGAGGTGTTAAAGAAAATGGAGGATAAGGCAAAATCCATGCAAACGGTTAAGGATTTCTTACAAGTTCAGCCCCCAAGATTTAGCAGAAATTGGCCAACAAAAAATTGGTCCTTTCCCAGCTCGGACAGGCCTCAGATGGGTAGATATAGGCGCTCCAGAGGGAGGGCCCAAGCTCAGACCTCTTACAGACCTAGACAGTGGAGTGCTTCCACCCCCAGGGGTGGAGAGGACAGGCCTCAATCTTACAGAAAACAGGCTCAATGACTACCCCTGCATGGCTCCAGGAAACTCTCTCCTGGAAGCCCCTTTAGGAGGAAAACTCTCTCTTTTTCACAAAAATTGGACTTGCATAACCCAAGATAAGTGGGTTCTGGATGTAGTTTCAAGAGGTTACAAATTCCATTTTCATACCTTGCCAAGACCAAATGGATGGCCAGACCTACCAAAACACCAATGAGCAGAGGCATTAAAACTGGTGGGATCCCTCATGGCTATGAGGGACATAGAACTGGTTCCACAATCAGAGGTGGGGCAAGGCTTTTACTCCAGGCTCTTTCTAGTTTCCAGAAAACAAAATTCCTGGAGACCCATCCTGGATCTGTCAGTCTTAAATGCTTTCCTGGAGATACCAAAGTTCAAGATGCTTACTTTGCAGCAGCTCTTAAAGGAGGCTTACCTACACATCCCTATCAGACAGGAGTGCAGAAAATCTCAGGTTCAAGGCCGGCTTGAAACATTACCAATTCTCTGCGCTGCCCTTTGGCTTGTCTACTCTGCCCAGGGTCTTCACCAAGTGCCTGGCACCAGTAGTAGCTTACTGCAGACTCAAGGGAATTCAAATTTACCCTTATCTGGATGACTGCCTTATTCAAGCAGACAGCAAGGATGTCCTACTCCAGCACATGGAATTTGTTCAAAATCTACTCAAAGTACCTGGGATTCACTGTGAACATAAAGTCAAATCTGACACCCACACAACAGATAACTTTTGTTGGTGCTCTTCTAAACACAACAACCCAGATGGCATTCCTGACATCAGAAAAACAACTTCAGCTGGCATCAACTTTCAAAACCCTGACGTTAATGTCTCCGCTAACTGCAAGGAAATTCCTGCAGGCTTTGGGTTACATGGCCTCCTGCATCCTTCTCGTACCATATGCAAGACTGCATATGAGAAAAATACAATGGTACCTAAAAAGTGTATGGTCCCAGCATTGCCACAGTCTAGACACACAGATTGCTGTTTTGCCTTGCCTACAAAAGGAATTCTGTTGGTGGACCATGGCATGTCTTCAAAACAAAGGGAAAGCCTTCAGTCTGCCTCCAGCCAATCAAGTGTTAACCACGGACGCCTCGGATTACGCATGGGGAGCCCACTTGCAGGGGAAAGGCCTGCAAGGTTTTTGGACAGAGGATCAGAAGCACCTACATATCAATTTAAGAGATGTTAGCTGTACAGAATGCACTCTTGGCTTTCAGGGATCTTCTACAGCCAGGACAACTATTGATATGGACAGACAACACCACAGTTAAGTGGTATATAAACAAGCAAGGGGGTTCACACTCCTACCCTCTTTGCAGACTAGCCATGACTCTATGGAACACAGCTCTAGCTTGCAAAGTGGATCTACAGGCTCAGTTCTTGCCAGGGAAACAAAATATTCTGGCAGACAGCCTGAGCAGGAACCTGTCAGACCCAGACCCACACGAGTGGATGCTAGACACCCAAATATTCAAGATGATTACAGAAGCCTGGGGCTGCCCGGACGTAGATCTATTTGCATCCCCCCTCAACCACCAGTTACAGATTTTTTGCAGAAGGACATATCACAAACTAGCATGGAAAAGTGGATGCTCTCTCATTCAGTTGGAAGAACCTCTCTGGGTATGCCTTTCCTCCTCTACCTCTTCTTCCACGGGTGTTATTAAAGATAAAGCAGGACAAACCCAAGATGATTTTACTGGCCCCAAATTGGCCTCGTCAATTTTGGTACTCAACACTGATGAATCTATCCCAGGAGCCTCCTTGGATTCTACCTCTGATTCCAAATCTTCTGTCCCAACACCAGGGCCAGGTTCTGCACTCTCATATCAAAACTCTCAGCCTGGCGTATTCAGGGTCTATGATTATCCCTACCCTTCCCAAACAGGTCATGGATGTCATCTTAGAAGCCAGATGGCCTAGCACTAGAAAATCTTATGAAGGTAAATGGAAGACATTTTGCACCTGGATGCATGCTCAGGATTCGGATCCTCATTCCTAATATCCCATTGATTTTACATTACCTGACAGACATGTTACATAAGGGTTTATCCTTCTCCATAAAAATACATGCCTCAGCTATCTCTGCACATTACAATACAGATCCTCCAATCTTTTCGCATCCACTTCTGAAACAATATCTCAGAGGAGCAAAGAATTTAAGGCTGCCTAGGACACCACCCATACCTGCCTGGGACTTCAACTATGTTCTGGAAAAACTTACTCTACCTTCTTTTGAGCCTGCTGCCACATCTGATATTAAGTATTTATCATGGAAGACAGCTATCCTACTGGCTTTGACTTCAGCCAGGAGAGTCTCCGAGTTACAAGCACTCATGGCTGTGGAACCTTATATTATTTTTCATCAAGACAGGGTCTCTTTAAGGACTAATCCTACTTTCCTGCCTAAAGTGGTTCCTAAAGTGGCTTTAAACCAAACTATTCACCTGCCAACTTTTTTCACTAATCCACAAAATAAGGGGGAAAGGATCTTGCAATCCTTGGATGTGCACAGGCAGCTTTGTTTTTACCTGGACAGAACCAAGGATATCAGGAAAACAGAGCAATTGTTTGTTTCTTATGCAGCATATTCCCAAGGCAAAGCTATTTCAAAACAGACCATTTTTAAATGGAATGCTCATGGAATCGGATTTTATTACTCTCATCATGGAAAGCAAATCCCAGGAAAAATTAGGACTCGCGCTACCAGAGCTGCTGCTACTTCAGCTGCCTTTCTCAGGGGAGTACCTACCAAAGATATTTTGGAAGCTGCAACTTGGAGTTCAGTGCATACTTTCTCTAAGCACTATAATCTCCCTCTTTATTCTAAGTCTGGGGCAGGCTTTGCTTCTGCAATCTTGCAGGGCCTTCTAGCCGCCCCTTCTACTCTATAACCACCACCCTTTATCTCAGCTTTGGGATTCAACCCTACAGTGATGACTGCAGCAGTGAAACATGATGAACATAGTACAGTTGTGTACACTTAACATAAATGTAGATGTTCGAGTGTCTTCACTGTTGCAGTCTGGGTTACCCACCCTCCTGTCCCCTCTTATACTTTTATTAGTGTGGTTTCCTACTTCACTCTTCTTCTGAGGTGTATTTGCTACAGGGTAAGGGGTTTGTTGTAGGTTACTTTCTTGTTTTACTATTAGCCTTCACTTTTGGGCACCTGACATCTGGGGTAAGAAAAACTGGAGAACATGGCGTCTGCTGGCAGCTTTGTACTCCTGGCGCTCTGACGTCAGGGAGCATGACTGAACAGCTGACGCCGGACCCAGACTTTGGGATTCTGGCCGACCGAGGGCTGCCTGCCGTCAGGAAGAACCCTACAGTGATGACTGCAACAGTGAAGACGCTCTAACATCTACATTTATGGTAAGTGTACACAACTGTACTTTCCTGGGGGGGGGGGGGCTGAAGAGCAGATAATATAAATGGATTTGTTCGCATTGATTAGAAGCTTGGACATTAAGATCTCAGCATTGCAAGGTGAGGGATGTGCAAAGTCAATGGGGGTAAGTTAGGGGTAAGGGGGTAACTACCCTGCTAAAATCCACTTTTGTAAGCCGCAACCTTTCTCAGGTAGCTGCCTCCTGTTCCAGATCAAGAAGTGGTGCAAGAAGACCTACTTCATCCTGACCTAATGCACCACCTCCTCAGCCCAGACAACCCTTTTAGGATAGAGGAGGTTCCAGTAATGCATAACTGCCTTGCCCACCTACCACCTTCTGCACGCCTTCCACACTGCCTCCCCCTTTGGCAGTCCATCACCATAAACCAGTGGGTCCTATGCATTATCCAAAAAAAGGGTACTTCCTATTCTGGAAACATAAAACACCCAGGAAAAGCACCCCCCTCCCCCAAAAAAAAAATAAAAAATAAAATTAATCTTCTACCTCAAGTTTTGTCAGAACTACTAAAGCTATACACCATAATACCTGTCCCCTCAGGACAGGAAGGAAAGGGATTCTACTCTCATCTCTTCCTGGTCCCCAAAAAGGATGGCCTCTGGATACCCATTTTAGATTTCTCCTTTCTAAATCTACACCTTCAGGTACCCTCCTTCAAAATGCTGTCTCTACCCACTCTGCTGCCTCTTATTCCAGCCAAGGCCTTCATGGCCACCCTGGACCTAAAAGAAGCCTACCTTCACATTCCCATCAGAACTTCCCACGGACAATTTCTGCATTTCTCTGGACCTTCCTCTCATTTCCAGTTTACTGCCTTTCTTGGATTTCGTGGGAGGGGAAGTTTCTTTATGCCTCCCCCCTCCCAATGATTCAGAAAGTTGTCCTGAAAATCCAGAAGGACAAACCAAAATCTTGTTAGTGACACCCTACTGGCCAAGGCAGCACTGGTTCCCCCTACTTCTCAATCTAGCCAAGGGCAATTACTACAAGTTACCCTTCAAGGTGGACCTACTGACACAAGACAAAGGAACTCTCCTTCACCCACACTTGCAGATGTTATCCCTGACTCTGTGGGTGATAAACATTTGATCCCCTTTAGACACCACTACCCAGAGGATGTGCTTTCAGTCCTGAGGGAGGCAAGGAAACCTATCACCAGAAAATCTTACCTAGCTAAGTGGGAAAGACTTATAAAGAGGTGGCTGGACAAGTGAAGGGAGCGTTGTTCTGCAGATGCCCCCCTTGTTCTCTCTCTCATGTCTGTCGATTAAAAGCAGACTTTCATACTCTTCAGTGAAAGTGCACCTTTCTGCTATATCAGCCTGCTTGCCCCTGGATCCCCCCCTTGCTAGCCAGGCTCGACATAAAGCTCTTCCTTAAAGGGGTCTTGTGCATGAAGCCACCAAAGAAACCTATCCCTCCTCCTTGGGACCTCAACTACATCATGGAAGAACTAACCCAGGACCCTTTCAAACCAGCTGGGTCTTCTTCCCTACAGATGTGTACATGGAAAACCATCCTACAGGTGGCTACCACTTAAGCCAGAAGGGTCTCAGAGTTGCAGGCCTTAATGGCCTGCCCCTCCCTACACCACCTTCCACAAAGACAGAGTTACCCTGCAAACTAATCCCTCCTTTATCCCCAAGGTGGTCAGTGACTTGTCTCTAAGCCAATCTATCCACTTACCCACTTTATTCCTCCCCCACTGCTGAAGGGGTGAGGATACTGCACTCCTTGGATGTGCACATGCAACTTAGATTCTACCTGGACAGAACCAAAACCATTAGGAAATCTAAGCAGCTCTTTGTTTCCTTTCACCCCAGAGCCCTGGGCAAGGCAGTCTCCAAACAAACCATTGCCTGCTGGATCAGGAAAACTGTCTGTTACTCTCACCATGGAAAAAAAGACCCATGGGAAAGAAAACCCAGTGGGAGTAAAGGCCCATTCCACTAGGGCTGTGGCCACCTCCAAGGCCTTCACGAAAGGTCTGGACACTGCATCCATCATGGAAGCAGCCACATGGTCCACTATCCACATTTTCACAAAACATTACAAACTGGACCAAGCTTCCAGAGCAAGGGCAGGATTCACCAGGGCCATCCTACAGGGCTTTGTAGAATCCTCTTCGGCTTCCACCTCCCTTTCATGCATCTAAGCTGTGGTACTCTCCCACAACTAGAATGCTGCAACACAGGAAGAGGACATAGAATAGTTATGTAAAATCTTACCATAACCGTAGATAACATTCTCTTCCATGTTGCAGTATTCCTTCCCACCCACCTTTTTCCCCTATACGTTCGCCTTTAGTCCCAGCTAAGACCTGGATCTGCCTAAGCTACTGAAGGACACCTAGGAAAACACTTGTCCCCACTGGCATTCCTCCTGCTGGGCCGCCTTCTCTACCTGCTGGCCTTCAAGTTCTGAGGATTGTGCGTGTAGATGTCACATTTAAGGGCCCTGGTTTATGGCCTTACGTCTGATGTCCCATGCATGCTGCAACAGCCAAGCTGAAGCTTTTGTATAAGAGCCGATGTACGAGTCGCCTGAGGGCAGGAAATCCAACAACTAGAAAACTGCAACATGGAAGAGAAGGACATCTATGGTTATGGTAAGATTTTACACAACTATTCTTTATGGGTGTTAAGGAATCAAAAGCATCACGCATATGATCTGTAAGTTAACTATATGAGAATGTCTTTCAAAGTACCCATTTGGGATTAGATTCTTTACCTTTAGTGCTCTGAAAATTAGAACAATTCTACAGGGTGAGGGAATGGTATTTGTATTAAAAACTTTAAAAAGACAGTGGCTGATACCATCTAACTTGCTGCACAGTGATAGAGCTACATGCTTTTTTTTTTAATACGTTTATTACTGTTTGAGATATTCTAGTTCATTCAATTTTACTGATATGCTTTGACACTGACTCAATCACCTTGACACTGATACCAGCCTTTCCAGGCTTCAGCTACTACCAGTACTCACTAAACAACTTCATTGTTTTCAGCACTTTTTCACTGTTCATCATGTTTGTAAGGATCTCCAGTGGCCCTGGGCTTTATTTAGATGTTTGAAGATGCATATGAAGATTTTTGGCTTCAAGTCTGCAGACTATTACAAGCTTAGCCAGTAACCAGTGGTGAGTATCAAACTCTGTAACTTGTATTTGTAAGGTAAAGATCTTGACCATTATGCCAAACCCTCCTTACCATGTTAGTGTTTTTTTGTGTAAAATTTGGATTTCTCTGGTCCACAACCTTATTGTATTGATTATTTTGCTTGAAAGTGTTTCCAAACAGTTGGTGAGATTTTATTTACAATGCTTTTGACTTTGGTGTGCCTTAGTTGGAATCATTTTGCTCTGCCAGTTGTGATGTGTGTCTTCCAGCACTTAAAGGACTTTACTTAGCTTTAGTATTTGATTGATATTTTGATTTAACTTGCTTCTATGACAAAGGCTATTTTTCACTCCTGAACCATGTCCTGTGGGGCCCAAAGTCCCCTGCTGGATGACCAAGTTAAGTAAGGTGTTTGTTGTCGTGTCTCTCATCTTTTTGAAGACTGTAGAGCTCATACTAAATTTGACAAATGTATTTAATCTTGTATGCCTAAATCTCATTCAGATAGGATAAGGCTAAGCCTTCCAAACACTTGAGTTTTTTCACCCTCCTCCATCTAAGGTTCTGCATAAGGAAGAAAAAGGAATCTTCACTACACTTGAGGAGGAGTTAAGATTTAAGTGCGAGTAGTCAAGGAACATCTGCCATCAACCGCAGGTTTTGGGTGCATTTTGTCATGGAATTATTTCTTTGACTGGTGGATCCCACTGCCTTATCACCTGGCAGTAATTTGTAAGACCAGGTCTGTCTTTTTTATGGAAGTGTTATCAGTGTAGAATATGACAAGTTCTTCATGGCCATTCTGCAGGCTCAATTGACCTTGAAACTCGTGCCACTATTTTGTAAACATGTTTAGCAACTTAACATATATTTAAAAAAAAAAATACATAGGAAAGAGCACAAGCCATTCTAACATGTTGCATTATTTTCATGTCATATACATACAGGTTTTTTTGTAACTTTTTCATTCACTCTAGCATGACATAAGTTGCTCAGTCCCTCCCTTCTCTTAACTCTCACATTTCCTTTTGAACATGATCATGCATGCATTCCCCACAAATTCCATTTATTTCTATGTAATTTTCTCCTTCCTTTTTCTAGAGATCCTAACTCCAGTTGCTTTATACTTCAGTTGCAGTTTAGATTTTGATGTCCATTTCCTAGTAATTGCATTTTTGTCAATGAGTAGCATTAAACTTAGTAAGGTCTTACTGTGTGTAGGCAGTTCAGATCTTGTATCCCAAATTACAAGAATCATTTGTTTAGTTAAATCATGTACTTCCCCAACTTTTCTGATTAAGCAGTCTCTTGAAAATTTTTAAAATCTGCCAACTGGTTACATTTCCAAAGTACATATTCCCTCATTAATGTTCTTTCCCATCACACCTCCAGCAATTGCCATTTATCCAGAGGAAAAATTCTTTGAATTCTGCTTTGTGTATAAAAATACCTCTTTAAACAATTCCATGCAAAACTGTTAAACCGTCTGGACATTGCTACATACTTGGAAGCCATACAGATGCCATACTGTCCCTTTGTAAATTGACTTTCCGTTCTCTTTTCCAATCTGCTCTGATATATTCTTATAGCTATTGTTCAGTATTTTGTATAACTTAATTAACCATTTTTTTTCAACAGCAACTTCTGTTCTATACTCTAAAAACTCTACCCTGTATCAGAACTTGTTTTTCACTTAGTATTCCCAAGTGAATCACTTTCTCTTTATCACAGTCTAATAATACTTTGTGGGGAAGGTGGTCTCAAACCTGCAGTCCAAACTTTTGCTTTGCCTTATTCCACTGTATTCCCTTTCCCTCCCACCTTAATTCTAGCTTTAATCTTTCATATATCCTCCTAACTAATCGTGTTATTTTATCAGGGAATGTAAATGCTGCCCTCGCCCTACTCATAAAATATCAGTTGTCATTGTCCTGTGCTTTTTTCTGCATCAAGACCATAACAGTAGAGCCATTTTCTTACTCCGTTTCCCCCTGGATCATAGTTTAGTTAGTGGCATCTCTTTGCTTCTCTTCCCCAAAGTCACATTGATCTGTTATCTATCAATTTGGGCAGTACCTTTGCCATTCTCTCAACTGTTGTAGACCTAAACACTTAATCATGTTTTAAAATTGAAATGGGTCTATATGAAAAATCTTTAACCTCTTTGGGTAATACTTCCATCACAGCTTTTTTCCAAGATGCTGGTACTCCTGCCCCTCAAACAAATGTCTTTAATGTTGTTAAGCAAAGCCTTCTATATATCTAGCACTGTTTTTCCTCCAGACTTCCACAGAAAAATGCTGTCCTTTGAGATTTTCCTGTTGAGTGAGTATACATCACTGTTTAGATCTCTTCCTGTCTTCACTGTCAATTGTTGGCCTTCATCTTCCTCTTAAGTTTGGTATAATTGAATCTTCTGTAAATGTTTTCATTTGTGCTTCTTTTTGGTTTCCACATTCCCCTGCTTTATACAACTTTTCATAAATTTTACAAAATATATTTATAGGATCTATGGTTATTATTCTTGTCATAGATTCCTTAAGTTTGTTAACAGCCCTTTTTACTTGGTTTCCAATGTCTTTGTGGTAAAAGTTGTAGTGCTTTTGAGTTACTGTCAAAAGTACTTAACAGCAACCATTCTTGCATACTATCCAAGTACTTTGTATTCATATTAGCAATATGCAGTTTACTGATCTTCCTGTTCTGTAAGTTGTTTCTTCTCCTGCAATGCTTAAACCTTTGTCATCCCCTCTAAATAATTCCTGTTTTCTTTCCTTTTGTCTCTTGTTCTCTTATGTCTGCACTGCCTTTAAATTTCATTTTCATTTTGTTCCACTCACTAGCTATCCCTTCTGCAGAAATTTGTCATCCCAAGTTACTCTTGAATCATGCCCACTGTCCATTACTTACATTCCTTTCTTCTTAAAACTTGGGTAAGTGTGTGTCAGGCTTCTCATTTTTACTTCATTATCCTGCATCTTTATTTTGTATTCGTTAATGATCTGAAACAGTTATGTGCCAGAGATTTCAATTAAATTCACATGGGCCTGTGAAATATTTTTATGCAGTCAAGGTCGGTTATTGTTCCTTGTTGATAAATATGGAAATTCTGTGTTCCTGCTCTTGACTGCCCAAATTCTGTACCAAATAGCTCTGATATATTTCTTCAGAAGTCTGCCATTGTTGAGACTTTCAAGATGGCTGTGCATTGATTAACAGCTCCCAGTAAAAAAGCTAAAAATCTTCCACTTAAGGTCCACTGCACAAAAAGTCAAATGTAAAATAAAAGTAAATGCAGTCAGACCACCAGGCCGAGTTACACTTTTAATAAAACCATCAATAAAATTCAAAGAACATGAGTGCTTTCGGGTCCAAGCCCTTCATCAAATGAACAAACTCATTGAATTACACACATTTAAAATACTGCATCAACCAATCACAATTCAGTATTGTACCCTCCTTTTTAGGGCTGGTTTTAAAGGTACAAAACCATTTAAACCAGGAGCTTTAGCCGCTGCTGTTTCAATAATCAACTTCATCTCATCATTAAATTTGTGTCATTTACTGAGTTTGTTCATCTGATGAAGGGCTTAGACTCCAAAGCGCTCATGTTCTTTGAGTTTTATTGATGGTTTTACTAAAAGTGTAACTCTTTTTGGTGGTCTGACTGCATTTACTTTTATTTTACATTGAGTAACAGCTTAATTTCAGTTCTCCCAGTGTGAAAACAAACTGAAAGGTTGGAGCCATTGAACTCTTGTTTGGGGGAAATTTTCAGCAACTGGCTAGTAAATGCACTGTCTGGATGCCAACAAAAAAGAAATTCAGAGAAACTGAAAGAAAACCAATCACAAAACGTGAGAAAAAACGCTGACTGAGAAGAATTCTACAGCTGTTAAGCAAAAAAGCAGTGCATACTTCAGCTTTGGCGCAAGGCATGACTTCCAGTAACCTAGAGGAAAAATAGGTCAAATGTACTCAGAGCTGATTAAAATAAACTAAACACTGAAGGAGTATATTAACTCAAATAAAAGGCTAGAAAAAAATGGAGGAAGTTTTAAAAAGATGTTCAGATGAGATGATAAAACTGCAAAAAATCATAGATAGAAATGGATGGCTGATTGAGACTGCTCAAGAGATGTTTCAAAACATAATAGAGGACAGCACATAGGGAAGTGACAATGTGAAATTGTTCGATTTTGCCATTTGTTCTTACAAACGGGTTCGGAGTCTATCTTCGGCTCCGAGTCGGCCACATCACCAGCTCAGCATCTTCGAGAAAGCTTGAGGCACAGTTCTATCCCATGATCCTCCTGTGCTAACCCTCAGATCTAGTTTGCCGCTAGCAGCAGATCGCATTGTGAGAGGCTCGGGCCAGTATTTTTTCATTCTTTTTTGAAGTTGTAGTTGTTAAAAGTAGTTTAAAGTAGTTAAAAAGTAGTTTATTAGTGTGATAGTTAATTAGAGAGTGTGTTTGTTCAATTGTTAAAGTTGTTTAAAGTAGTTTATTAATTTTTTACCTTCGTTAAGGCCTTGTAATTCTGTCAGGCAGTAGGGTTTAAATTAATTTCTGCTTTAATTTTGTCTTCTCTTTTTTATATATATATTAGAGAAAAGAATTATTCTTACTTTTACAAGGGTTTATAGTGTATTATTATATTTTTATATATATATATATATATATATATATATATATATATATATATATATATATGCACATATAAGTGTGTTAGAAACTTGTTTATTAGCTTAGATAGTATGTCTGAAAAAGCCAAGTCAGGCTTTAAAAGGTGTCAGTGTGGACAAAAGTTGTCCATTACTGATAACCATTCTTCCTGCGTCTACTGCCTTGGCCCTCTCCACTTGCAGGAAGACTGTTCCATCTGTCATTCCTTCAGTGGGAGGGTCATGCTAGAAAGGCGCAGGAAGTTGGTGGACAGAGGGTTATTAAAACCCGAATTTCAGGAGGCCCTGGATAAGACTGAACAAGTGTCCAAGTCCTCGAAGGGGTCCAAGTCTTCAAGAGTGTCGGAGCCCAAGTCCTCGGCTCCAAGCACCTCTTTTCAGATTCGGACACCGGCTCCAAAGACCTCGGGGTCGGGCGTCGAATGCTTATCTCTGATTGAGACTCGGGTATTGGAGCTGGTATCGGAGGTACCACCGCCTTCAATCTTTCGCTCTGTGACTGCTTCGGCCCCTTCAACCTGTTCTTCGAGGCCGCTTTCCGACTCCGACATGGACCGAGTGGTACAGAAGCTAATGGAGAACTCTGCTCTGTCCAGATTAATCGAAGTTTCGTCCCAATTGGTTTCGAAACTCAAGGCTCTTCCCGCCCTCGAGACAAATCCTCCTCAGAGACCTGTCAAGTCGTCGGAGCCAGAGATCGAAGAGCCGATGATTGTAGAGCCCTCGGTGCCGAAGCCTCCAGTAGCGCTATCGGCACCGTTGACCTCGACACCTTCGGAACTAGCCGGGGGGTCTCGGAGCCGATGATCTTTCCTAGGTTCCGGGGCGGACAGTTGAACTGAACTTTCGGTTCCGACTCTCCCCCTTGGGGCCTCGGCTCAGATCAGCTCGGATCCATCCTCAGGGTCGGAGCCCATGGTCCCGGTTCCGGGGAAACTACCGGCTTCTTTGGAACTGATGGGATCCTCAGGCCGGGGCACCGGTGCCTTCGACATCATGAGGAAGGTCTTGTCTGAACAGACACGTCATCGGCATCTTCTCCTCTTCCCCCAAAGGGTCCGCGTTCTGCTTCTGTACCTTCGGCTCCTACCAAGCGTCGAGACCCAATGCCTCATCCAGCCCCAGAGGGCACCCCTGGTTCCTCAGATGCCTCCCCAGAAGCCCTCTCTGAAGATGTACCGAAGAAAAGATTGTGCAAGAGGAGGCACATTGATGCCCCACAGGAATCTCTGACATCTGATACCGATTTGGATGAAGCAGAAGGGTCCCCACGGTCCCCCTCTGAAGATGTCTCCTTTGCTGACATCTTGGAAATCTTGAAAGAGAGGGGAGACTGGCAGACCCTTACCCCTTCTGTAGACGAATCGGTATTGCTGAAGGCATTTGGGGCTCAACCTTCTACCTCCTGGGTGACCCCTCCCTTTGACGAACTCATGGACCTGATAGTGCGAAGGGCATGGGAGACACCTGATACAGTGGAACCAGTCCCCCGCAGACCCAACAAGTATATCACGGCCCCTCAAGATAAAAGCTTTCTAACTAAAGGAGTGCTAGTGGATACTATGGTGGTGGCGGCAGCCACTAAAAATGTAATGTCTGAATCATCTTCCTCTGTTCATCCTCCTAATAAGGATTCTAGGATGATGGACAGATATGGGAAGCACGTATTTAGTTCTGCGACTTTTTCCATGCGATCGCTGAACTACCTTACGCACTTCACAAGTCTACAGAGAGATCTCCTCAAGGAACTGGGAGATACTCTCCAGGGCAATACAGATGCTGCTGTCTCCAAGAAAGTGACAGCACACCTTAACACCCTCAACTCCATAGTTAACTCGTCCATGAGGCTCATTTCATATGCAGGCGAAGGTTCGAGTAGGGCGGCAGCCTCAGCAATTGCTCTGAGAAGATGATTCTGGCTGCGCCTATGCTCCTTTGCAGAAGCCTTCAAGTCTTCCTTTGCTAACGCCCCTTTTGATGGTGCCTCACTGTTTGGTCCCAAAGTAAAGGAGACTCTCACTAGGTGCGAGCAAGAAGGGAAGACCCTGTCTGCCGTAGGGGTCCGTTTCTCCACCCCATCTAGACCATACCCCAAAGGGCAAAGAGGCGGAAAAATGTGGTTCTGAAAGACTCAAGGATCCTTTCAGCCCACACAGAGTGATCCCCCCTCCAGAGGCAGAGGAAGGTGAAGAAATGGAAGACGCCATCCAGGCGGCAGAGGGGGTCCACAGAATCAGGACGACAGAGATACTTTCTCTGGGAGGCCCTTTCAGCACTCCTGAGTGCATGCCCGGCTGTCCTACTCTCGTTTGGCTTTATACCCAGTGGCCTGGCTAAATCTTACATCGGATTCCTGGGTAAAAAGCATAGTTACCAGAGGCTACACTATTCCATTTATAAAAATTCCGCCTGCCCCCAAAAAGCTCCCAGATGTTCCACCCAATCTGCGAGACCAGGCAGCCGTAGAAATAAAAAGGCTGCTCGAAAACAGAGTCATCCAACCAGTCCCGGTGGACCAGAAAGGATCTGGAACTTACTCAAGATTCTTTTAAGTTCCAAAGAAAACAGGGGACTGGAGGCCAATTTTGGACCTCAGCAGACTCAACACTTTCGTGAAAAAGGAAAAGTTCCGGATGGTCATGCTACAGTCGATCCTTCCTTTCCTACAGGACGGCGACTGGATGTGCTCTATAGATCTAAAAGATGTGTACTACCATATCAAGATGGCCAGAGCGTCCAGAGATCACCTGCACTTCCGGCTGGGAGCCAGTCATTTCCAGTTTCGTGCTCTGCCTTTTGGCCTCACCTCTTCCCCCAGGGTGTTCAAATGTATGGCAGTAGTAGCGTTTCACCTGAGACAAATGGGATTCAGAGTGTTTCCTTACCTAGACAGCTGGCTCATGTCCGCCACCACCGACCATCGTCTTGTGCAAGCCAGGGATTACACCATCAACCTTTGCTCCTCTCTGGGCATAACAGTCAGTTTTGGAAAATCTGTCATTGCCCTCGCAGCGTATCTCATTTATAGGGGCAGAGTTAGACACTTTCCTGGCTCGAATCAGTCTCCCCCTACTAAGAGTATCAGCCCTCAGAAATCAAATGTCTATCCTTCAGAGCAGGAGAGCCCCTGCTCAACAAGTCTTGAGAGTACTAGGAATGATGGCAGCCGCTCGTATCGTAGTTCCCCTAGGCAGGATGCACATGAGGATCCTTCAATGGATGCTATTCGCTCAGTGGTCGTACCTACAACTTCCACTATCTCACGAGATCTTAATCACGAACTCCTGCAAATTGCATCTCCTATGGTGGATGCACAGTCAGGACCTAACAGTAGGCCGACCGTTTGTGTTGCCCAGTCCTATAGCTACTTTAACCACGGACGCTTCCCTGATAGGGTGGGAGGGACTTTTTCAGGGCAGAACAGTCCAAGGTCAATGGTCCAACTTGGAGTACAACCTGCACATCAATGTCCTAGAGCTGAGGGCAGTGTTTCTTGCATTGCAACACTTTCACAAGTTCTTGCCTCTGGGAACAGTGACAGTTCAGACGGACAACATGTCAGTAGTCTGGTGCATAAACAAACAAGGAGGAACCAGGTCTTATCCATTGTGCAGAGAGGCCCTCAGGATTTGGCAATGGGCTGCGTCTACCGGACGCTTTCTGATAGCAACGCACATCCCGGGGACATCCAACGTCATTGCAGACAGGTTGAGCAGAGCCATCCTGTTGCCCCACGAGTGGTCCTTCAAATCTCAAGTCACGGAAAAGATTTTCCGCAGATGGGGCCAGCCTTGCTGTGACCTATTTGCATCCCCATTGAATGCCAAATGCAGAAGCTACTTTGCCCTACTACCTCCCCAGGGGGGGGGGGGGGGGCAGGGACGCACTTATGCACGATTGGCCCCCTGGTCTCCTTTATGCTTTTCCCCCTGTTCCACTATTTCCCAAATTCCTGCAGAAAGCCAAACGTCTGGAAAGGACCATAAATCTGATAGCCCCATTCTGGCCTCTACAAATCTGGTTCCCCTTCCTTCAAACTCATCAGGTGGAGGAACCATGGATTCTGGACCCAGTGCCATATCTGTTGACACTTGTCGGGAGTTCCTCACACATCTCTCAAGTCCCTCAAACTGACAGCTTGGCTGCTCCGCTTCCCATCTTAGCCAGGTCAGATTTATTGTCCCCTGCAGTAGAACACATAATTGTATCTTCCCACAAGCCGTCCACAAGGAAGTTATACAACAGCAAGTGGAAACGTTTTGCGTACTGGGCCTCGCAGCAGGGTATAGATCCGTCAGGGGCTCCAGTACACAAGATATTAGAGTTTCTTTTGACACTTTTCATGAAGGAGCATAGACTTCCACGATAAGGGTACAACTTGCGGCTATATCTAATTTTCATGTTGGCCAGGGAGATAGTTCCCTCATGTCTCACAGACTTTGCAAAGCCTTTATGAAAGGTACCTTTCACCTCCGTTCCCCCTTTCATAGTCCAGTGGCCCCATGGAATTTTAACCTGATGTTATCACAGCTCATGTTGCCCCCATTCGAACCAGCTGCCACAACCCTTCTAAAATTTTTATCGTTGAAGACACTTTTTCTGGTTGCCATCACTTCCGCCCGGAGGGTTTCAGAGTTACAAGCGTTATCTGTCCGGCCCCCTATATATGATATTTCATCCAGATAGGGTAACATTGCGCACCAATCCGTCCTTCCTTCCAAAGATTTGTTCAGTCTAAAATATTAATCAATCAATTGAACTACCCACCTTCTTCAAAAATCACTCCAGTAAGTTGGAATACAGGCTGCACAAATTAGACGTCCACAGGCAGCTGAGATTTTACTTAGGACGAAGGAATACAGAAAGTCAGACCAACTGTTTGTATCATATGCTGACCAAAGGAAGGGAAAGGCGGTAACAAAAGTTACTTTATCCAAATGGCTCTCAGACTGTATAAATTTTGTATATTCAGAATCAAAGCAACAACTCCCCTTTAAACCCAAGGCTCATTCTACGAGGGCAATTGCTACTTCCTTAGCCCATGCCGCCTGCTTGCCATTAGATACCATTTGTGCGGCGGCAACTTGGGCGAAACCACATACTTTCATCAGTCACTACAAATTAGATAAAAACTCCAGAGACAGGGTGACATTTGATTCCACTGTTCTCAGGAATGTTCTCATGAGCCACCCAGGATAAAGGAGCTAGGGACGCTACCCGTGTGTAAGAACAAACGGCGAGATCGAACAATTTCACATAAAGAAGTTATGTTCTTACCATAACTTTCCATGTGAATTGTTCATCTCTCCTTTGTTCTTACATTCCCCCTTCCATCCCCCGTCCTGCATTCGGGTTCAGTCTTCTCTAGATAGTTATTCTTGAGCTTCCTAGTGTACATCAGGGATGGCATCTTTTCTCTTCTATTGATGACAAAGTATCAGACAGTGTGGTTGCGTTTTTTCTAGACGCTTAAGGCGCAGTAACTACTGGGATTCTTCTGGTGTTAGCAAACTAGATCTGAGGGTTAGCACAGGAGGATCATGGGATAGAACTGTGCCTTGAGCTTTCTCGAAGATGCTGAGCTGGTGATGTGGCCGACTCGGAGCCGAGGATCGGCTCCAAACCCGTGTGTAAGAACAAAGGCGAGATGAACAATTCACATGGAACGTTATGGTAAGAACATAACTTTTTTTCTGCTGTACTAAAGAAGCTGGGAAGAACAGACCACATTCATTTTATGAAAGCAAAAATAAACAGCTGGACTGGTATTCCACAGCAGGAGTTGTTAATTGAAAGGGTTATAGTGTGTATGCTACAAACCTGGCCATGCGAAAGCAGCCTTTTAATAGTAAAGATGCAATCATACAGCAGAAGGAGTTGATTCTGACAAAACTGTGGCAGGAAAAACAAATTACTAAAAGTGGGAGACAGCAGAGTGTTCATGGAGAATGGTCTTTGTGCATTGTGCAGAAGAGTAAATTTATTCCATTTTTTATGGAATGTCAAGAAGAAGGCATGAGATTCAAATTGCTGTATCCAGCTATTTTCAGAATATTCTTTACTGGAGGGACTGATGCAGAGCATGCTAAGAAAGAAATATAAAAGTTTGTCCAACAAAAAGGGAGTTGTGAAATGGGAGGAGATTCCACTTCTTGTTGTTCTGGAAGTAAAGACCACAGAGACTGTGCCAGTGAAACCTTTTCCAATGTGCCAACGGAAAATGCTTGAGACCCCCCAAAAAAGTGTACAAGTTGATTAGAAGAACCAAGAGTATGCAGGAAATTAAACCGTGATTGGATTTAGGAGATGGAGATCAACAGGGATAAGACCAACAACTTGGAAATTGACAAATGTGGGATTACAAAGCATTAGTTATATTTCTGAAATATGACAGAACAAGAAAACCTGGAAATATTGGACTTTGACTTTGTTAAACATAAAGGGGACTTTAAAGCATATCCCTACTTCATGCAGTTAATGTTTTAAAGAACATTTAGGTAGGGAGAGGAAGGAAAGGGTTAACGAAATAAAACAAAATTTTGTTTTTAATAGTGTTATTGTAATGCATGATATAATCTTCATGCTGTAAGGTTGTCAGTTATTTTTGTTTATAATTAGGATAGTAAAGTAAATGGGTACCTCTGTTTTATTTCCCCTCTTCTTTCTTTCATCTTGTTCGGTTTTAAGAAATGTAGGCACTTGATTGTAAAAATAAATAAATTCTGGTCAAAAGAGCAGGATACAAGAAAAATTGATGCACTTTTTTCCCCAGTTTTGCATAGGGGAATGCCTGGATTAAGGTCCTTGGCTAAATCTGGTAACAAGTTAAGAGAAAACAAATAAACATTGTCTAGCAAATAAATCAGTGCTCGTAGAAGCACCTGTATGTCTCCATGCAGACATGAAAACTAGATAATCTGATAAAGAGCAATAGAAACAGAGTTTGTTTCTTTCCATGGCTTCCTTTCATTGGCGAGATGTTTTCTTAAAGCATTCAAGTGTTTTTCTAATCGGGGAGAGTAATAAACACAAGACAAACAACACTTGGTAGAAGCACAGGCTGTACCATGTAGCTTAGCATACATAACTTTCCTTTTAGGTTAACCCAAGTCTATGAGTCTGGCTGTCCGTTAGAAAATTCTTCCTATTAGGAGGATGTCTTTCGGCTTTTCCCGGTTAGGGGTCGCCACAGCGGAACTCCGGTCTGCTAATGATTGGCAGTAGATTTTGAGGAACGCCGAGGTGCCAGCTCGACGTTCAACCAAGGCACGCCCATTTACGCACGTCTTTCGAATGCCCATGCAACTGTGGGGAGGACATGCAGACTCCACACACAAGGCACTCCCTGCACTCCAGCCGGGAATCGAACGGGTGAACCTCTTGCTATGAGGCAACAATACTACCACTGCACCACCGCAGATACAACTTCAGTATTTGAAGATGTGCGTAGTTTTGTCTGTTAATATGAAGTTAATACATTTTAGGGGTATACTGGGGTGTAGTTTGGAAGCTTTCAATAAAGCAAAAAGTTTTGTAAGATGTCACATAGGCTCAAATGGCTATGACAAGAAACAACTGTATGAAAGGTCGACCTGCCAAACAGTGTATCCATGTAACACAAAAGCTGTAACTAGACACTTAAAAAAAAAAAAAAAAAAAAAAAAAAACTGTTGTACGTAAAAGGTGAGAATAATGACTTAACATAATGATGCTTTCTGTATTATCTTTAAATATAAATGGTCTCACGGGTACATACAAAAAAGAAAGTAGTGAACTATATTAATAAAATGTAGAGTGGAAATAACTGTACTACAGGAGAGCCATTTGGAAAGAACTTAACCTGTGGATTTGATGAAGGAAGGTTTTCAGGACAGTTATTTGGCAGAATAACTGGGACAAAGGTAAAGAGGAGTACTTGTATTTATTGCAAGATGAGCTCTAATAATGACAGAAGAGGATAAAAAAGATAATGGTAGATATTTAGTACGAAGGGGCTACTGTCAAGGGAGAAGGATTATACTGCCATGCATTTATATTCCACCTAAAACTGCTATAATGGAACTTAAGAAAATTCTGGGAGAAATAATCAGCTTTCAGCAGGGAATAGTACTTACAAATGGGGGCTGGAATTTTGTTTGCGGTAGTGACAATGGGGAGCCCAGAAGGGAAAGTATAACAAAGGAGGGAAGATTTTTGAAGAAATTTATGAAAGTAATTGAGAGGGAAGATGTGAATTTGCATATGCCCCAAGATACAAAAACTGAGCTAGGCAAGACCGAATTTACATTTCACAGGAACATGTCCATTTAATTCAAGGTTTTGATACACACCCAGTAACTATTTCAGATCATCCATCAATAGTAACTAAAGTAAAAGTGCAGGGTAATGAAGCAAAAGTGAGACACTGGCACTTTCCCACCTATATGATGAAAAGAGAGGAATTTAAGGAATTGATAGAGGAAATTATTTTGGAAGCTATAAGATAGAAATTTCTTCTTTAAATATAGCTAGGGGAGGGTCCAGGGAAGTAAATAGTTTGGGAAGACATAGCCGGGGAATTGTTATGGCTAGGCTTGTGTAGGCCCTAGGGCCTGATAGCCTAGTACCGACCTATGAAAATTAAGTGAAATTTAAAAATTGGGTGGAAATTGAGGTATGATTAAGAAGTAATAAGAATTTTTTAGAGGGACTGACAGAGGTTAAAGTATTGCAGAATCGGGGGAATCTCAACGAACAAGAAGCGCAGTTGTAGAGTACTAAACACAAAATAAGGGATTCTCTTCATAATATGCACAAGTTTAGAACGATTGCTGTTAAGTAACTGTTTTGTATGATAACTCCAGTGCTCAAAAACTTTTAGCAAAACAACTCGGGCAACAAAAAGAAGGGTTGTTGCCAAGCTTAGAGAGCCTGTAATATGGAAGATAACAAGCGATACTGTAGAGATACCAGAAATATTTTGAAATTTTTTATGAAAGTTTGTATAAGTCAGAGAAACATGGAAATCAAGAAAAGGTGCAAATGGAAATGTTTATGGAAGAATTAAATGTGCCAAGATTAGAGGTGGAGAAGGCTTAATTACTAATAGCTAGGATAGGTAGAGATAAGAGAAAATGGTGCTTTATAACCAAGCTGCATGAAAATCCCCAGGAATGGATGGTATTCCTGTGGAAGCTAGAAAGCTAAGAGGAAAGAAACTGATAAAGATCTGGAAGGTTTTGTTCAACAGTATTTTAAGAGGAGGAGAAGCATCCTGGAATAAAGCGGTGGTGGCTGCATTACCTAAAGAGGGTGAAGACCCATCGGATCCTGCTACATACTGGCCCATTTCAATCCTAAACCAGCGGATTATAAAGTGTGGCTAAAAATGGCAAAAGTGATGCCAAAGTTGATAATGTGTCAGTGTGTCTGTGTGGAGGGGAGAAGGACATTTGACAACATTAACGGAACGCTGATGATCCAGAGGGAAGCACTATAAGAAAATACCACTGTTGTTGGTAGGTCTTGATGCAGATAAGCATTTGACAGGATAAACTGGGGGTCTGGGAAAGGCAATGGAAACATTTGCATTCCCTGATGAAATTATAAGGTTGATTAGGAGGATATATGAGGGATTAGAGGTGAAAATGTAAAGTGGGTGGGATGTTCTTAGTATTTCACTGTTGCAGTCATTACATTTGGGTTATCTGCTTGCAGGTAGCCCTCAGTCGGCCTGATTAACAAAGTCTTGGGTCCTGCGTCGTTTGCAGTCTCCTCTTCCGTGATGTCAGGTTGTCAGGGGTATAAAACATGCAGTTGACGTCATTACATCAGTCTTTCTTGCTGTGCGGTGCCCGAAGCAGTTCGCAAGTGCCAGTCGGCAGATTCCTGAAATTTTCGTTTTCTAGTTTCAGTCCAAACCCAGATCCAGCAGAGCACCCAGGCTTCAGTCCCAGGGGACGCACAGGGCTAAGCATTGGGAGGCCTCCACTTCCAAATTTGGGAGTAATAAAACTCCCCCTATGGTAAACTGTCTCAATGACTTCTTTTTAAAACTTCCAAGCACTTCTCAACTGTCTGCCCCTTTGGGGGGAAAGATTGCACTTCTTGCAAAGAACTGGGGACTCATTACCCAGGACAAATTGGTTTTAAGTATAGTGTCCCAAGGATACAGATTTCACTTCCACACGCCACCAACTCCAAGCGGTTGGCCGGATCTACCTCCAAAGCAGTGGGCAGAGGCCCAAAAGCAAGTAATCTCTCTCTTAGGCATAGGGGCTATTCAATTGGTACCAGAAGAGAAAAAGGGACAAGGTTTCTACTGGAGATTTTTCCTGGTACCCAGAAAAGACCATTCATGGCATCCTATCCTGGACCTGCCTACTCTAAACACCTTTTTGGTGATTCCAAAATTCAAGATGCCGACTTCACCAGTTGCTTCCTATGCTAAGCAAAGATGCCTGGTTGGCAACACTAAATTTAAAGGAAGCATACCTGCACATCCCAATCTGGGAGTCTTGCAGAAGATACCTATGCTTCAAAGCAGGCTGCATGCACTATCAGTTCTCTGCACTTCCCTTTGGCTTATCTACTGCTACCAGGGTATTCTCAAAGTGACTAGCTCCAGTCATTGCATTTTGCAGGCAAAGAAATATTCAAATATACCAATACCTGCACAGTTGTCTAATTCAAGCAGAAAACCAGGACATACTTTTGAATCATCTGGCTTTTGTACAGAGGATGCTAATTTGTTTGGGGTACACCATAAACGAAAAGAAATCACACCTGGTACCCTGTCAACAAATTATATTCCTGGGAGCAAGCTTGAATACAACTTCCCAGATGGCTTTCCTCACGCCAGAGAAACAAATTCACTTGACAACCTACTTCAAACAAGTGGTTACAAAAACCCTGCTTGTTTGTAAGGAAAATACTGTAAGCCTTGGGGTTCATGGCCTCCTGCATTCTTCTAATTCCATATGCAAGACTGCATATGAGGAAACTACAGTGGTATCTAAAAAGCCTATGGTGTCAACATTCTCAGGATATAGAAGCAATAATTCCTATCATTCCTTGTCTACGCCTAGAGTTCCTGTGGTGGGCAGAGGCCTGCCACCTAAACAAGGGACTGCCATTCACACTACCCCCTGCTGCCCAAACCCTAACAGACGCATCAGACTATGCATGGGGGGGGGGGTGCACCTGGCAGGAAAGTGCATTCAGGGCAAATGGAACCCAGTTCAAATGCACCTTCACATCAATCATAAAGAAATGTTAGCTGTACAGAATGCTCTAACAGCCTTCAAGGACCACATTCTTCCAGGTAATTAATGGTAAAGACGGACAACACCACTGTTATGCGGTATATAAACAAGTAGGGGGGGGGTACACATCCTTACCCCTCTGCAGATTAACCATGGCATTGTGGAACACAGCCTTGAGCTACCAAGTACATCTACAAGCTCAGTTCCTGCCAGGAAAACTAAATACACTGGCAGATGGACTAAGCAGAACCCTCATGGACCCACACGAGTGGAAACTGGAACCAAGGATTTTCAACATGTTGTCAAGCAAATGGGGGAGCCCAGATATAGACCCGTTTGCCTCCCCCCAGAACTATCAATTGGAAAAATTTTGTGCAAGGACTCCCCACAGACAAGCTTGGAAGGTGGGTGCTCTGTCCTTCAGCTGGAAAAACCCATCAGTTTATGCCTTTCCTCCTCTGCTCTCCAAAGTACTACTAAAGATCAAACAAGACAAACCAAGGATGATTTTGATTACACCAGCCTGGCCACACCAACACTGGTACCCCCTCCTGCGCAGTGTGTCACTGTTGGCCCCATGGCAACTGCCTCAGACTCCTTCCCTGCTGTCTCAGCAGGAGAACCAGATTCTGCACCCTCAGCTTCAAACACTGAACCTAGCAGCCTGGCTAATTACCTAAGCCGTCCTTTACCATCCCTCAGTAAACCAGTGATGGATGTCATTTTAGAGGCAAGGAGGCTTAGTACTAGAAAATCTTATGCTGAAAAATGGAAAAGATTCTGTGTCTTGAACCAGTTTCAAGGGATGAGCCACAGCAGTGCCCAGTTTACCTCAGATTTTACAATACTTAACTGAAATGCTTCACATGGGGTTGTCTTTTTTTCCTCAATAAAAATTCACGCCTCAGCCATTTCAGCTCATAACACAGAACCTCCCCTCTTCTGTCTTCCACTGCCCAAGCAGTTCCTCAGAGGGGCCAAAAATTTAAGACCACCCAGGAGAGCTCCAACTCCAGCTTGGGACTTTGTATTGGAGAAACTCACCCTTCCTCCTTTCGAGCCATCTGCTACTGCAGATTTAAAATTCCTTTCTTGGAAAACAGCTTCCCTTTTAGCCATCAGTTCAGCAAGGAGGGTATCTGAATTACAGGCCCTTATGGCATTGGAGCCTTTCATCATCTTTCATGCGGACAGGGTGTCACTCAGGACCAATCCTTCTTCCATGGCAAAGGTGGTATCCAGTGTGGAATTTAATCAGTCCATTCATTTGCTTACCTTCTTTCCTAATCCACAGAATAAAGGGAAATGGATATTGCACTCCTTAGATGTGCACAGACAACTTAGATTCTACTTGGACAGGTCTAAACCTCAAAGGAAATCTGAACAACTGCTGGTGGCATTTGCTGCAGGGACAGAGGGAAAGGCTATTTCAAAGCGAACTAACTCCAAATGGATAAGCCATTGCATTCACTTCTGCTATAAGCACCATGGAAAATCTATCCCACGGGATCAGATCCCCCTCAACCAGGGCTGCATCTCCCTCTACAGCCTTTCTCAGAGGCGTACCTACCAGGGACATCCTAGAAGCTGCTACCTGGAGTTCTGTACATACTTTCACCAAGCATTACCATTTGCCAATTTTCTCTAAATCCAGAGCTGGCTTTGCCACTGCAGTTTTGCAGGGCCTTATAGCTGGTCCTAATGTTATCTAAATTCCTCCCCCATCCTTAGCTTTGGGAATCTACCCAAATGTAATGACTGCAGCAATGAAACACGAAGAACATAGTACAGTTGTGTACACTTACCATAAATGTAGATGTTAGAGTGTATTCACTGTTGCAGTCATGGTTACCCTCCCTCCAGCCCCCTGACTTCCTTTGGTTATACCTCTTCTCTCTTTTTCAATGCTTAAAAGCTTTTTGGTGTATTTGCTTTTTTGTTTGAGGTATAACCTTGTATATTTATAGATTTAATTGCTTCCCATTAGTGGGGCACCTGACATCTGGGGCAAGAAAAACTGATGTAATGACGTCTGCTGCATGTTTTATACCCCTGACGACCTGACATCACGGAAGAGACAGCAACCGATGCAGGACCCAAGACTTTGTTAATCAGGCTGACTGAGGGCTACCTGCAAGCAGATAACCCAAATGTAATGAGTGCAACAGTGAATACATTCAAACATCTACATTTATGGTAAGTGTACACAATTGTACTTTCTCCTCTCTCTGATAATTTCTGTTTGAGAAGAGGAGCTAGGCAGGGGCATCCTCTTTCTCTTTCATTATTTGTTCTATATTTAGAACCATTGGCAAAGAAAATTAGGGACTCAAACTCAAGGATATAATTAGTATGGTTGTCATGAAAAGCTAGCTATATTTGCAGTTGATATTATTTTATATCTGATAAAAGCAGAAAAGAGCAATTCAGTGTTTAACATTTTGAGACAGTTTCACATCTTTTTGGGATAAAAAATTAATGAAGCTAAAACACAGGCAGTAGCTGTAAATTATCTACCCACACACAGATTGGTTCAGCAATATCCATATTTATGGGGCTATATTAAAATTAAGTACTGAGTATGGATTAAAAGGATTTTGGTGTGGCAGGTAAGGATATATGGGAGGAGACTAAACAAAAGATAATACAAAATCTGAGAAATTGGAAGCTCTGCTCTATGGCTATGGATAGGGAAGGTACAGATACAGTTAAAATGTTTTTAGTCTCTTTAGTTTTATATACAGGTCAGGCACAGTTTTATCAACCAGAGGAGAAGTTGTGGATAGTAACTAATAAAAAGTTAAAAGGTTTTAGCTGGGAATGGAAGACAGCAAATGTCACGTGGAATTATCTGATTCTTACAGTACAACAGGCATTTTGGGATTATCCGATGTGAATGGGTACCTCAGAGCTACACAGTTAAGGCTTCTGTACATACAATTAGCAGAAACCTGTAATTCAAGGTGGAAAGGGATGATGAAACGGGGGGGAGGGCTCAAGAAACAAGGAGAGGCTTGGATTTTGGATGCAGATCCTTAAGGAAGACTAACAATAACCATACAGAATATTAGTCATAAAGTAGCAGGAAGTATTCTAAGAGCTAAGCCATCACTGGAATGGAGAAGTGAGATTCTGATGATTAAAGATGACTGCAGTTGGGGATACAGACATTATGCAAGAAGGGGCTGGAATTTATTGGAGAAAACTGGCAGAAGAACAAATGTTTTGGGAACAAGTAATTAATGAGGGAAAGGAAATAGAATGGAAAAAGGCCAAGAATGTATCTGGACTGCAGGCTAGAGATAGTCTTCCCTATCAGGAATTGATATCTGAGTATAGGCAAAGAGAAATAAATAAATAGGGGGATCCTAAATGAAAGACCAGCACTGGCAGATTTTTTTGTAGAATCTAGGACAGAAGCCGTTGTAAAAAATAAATAAATAAATTAATAATAATTAGTAGAACATATAAAATATTGCATGATAACTATAATCAATCAGATGAGGTTCGAAAGAATTGGAAGAGAGATTGGATAAAAATTTCGTAAATAAATGAGACGTGTGTGTCTCCCAAATATGCAACAGAGACTAGAAGGTGTAGGGTCTTAGCTTGAAAGTGTTTAAGTATTTTTATACCCCTGGTAGACTCCAAAAAAATTTTCCTCCGGTAGATAGCAAATGTTGGAGGTTTGATGGGAAGAAACAGGTAATTGAGAACATATCTAGGAATGTAATGAGTTGTCAGACTTTCAAAATTCCCTGCATAGCACTCTGTCAAAAGTACTAGGTGAGCAAATTGGTATAACTAAAGAGATGATTTTCTGAGCAATTATTTATTTGACATTTGTTGACTGGGATAGTCTGACTGGGTTAAAGCCCTTTGTTCAGTGGAGGCCTGGGGAGAAAAGCTCCAAAGTAAAATTCTATAATATTACCTGTAAAAGTATTATACAGTGTGATTTTCTACAAATGAGTTAATACACAAAGGCGAAAAGAAAAGACATTGTATACAGTTGTGGTTAACACAGGTGGATATAAAAGTGACACAACCTTGAGAGGTGGTTAACAGTGGTCAGATCAGCCAGGAAGTAATAGTAGGCGGTGAGGTGTTACCGGGAATGGGTGCTGAGAGAGTTTAGTAGAGTTAGAATTGATAAGAGTTTAGTTTCATAAGTAGCACAGCAGAAGTCCAGAATTGATAAGTGAGGAAGGCAGTGGAGAGACTGAGGAGGGGAGTGTTAGTGGGAGTGGATACTGAGAGTACTGTAGAGGTAGAATGAATAGTAGAATTTAATTTTATAGGTAGTACAGAAGACCATAGTTGAGAAGGCAGTGGAGAGTCAGATCATATTAGTAAAAAGTGGTTGTGTTGGAGAGGGTGTTGTGGTGCAGAAGAAAGGAAAATGGGTATTAGGGAGAAGTGATGGAAAATAAGGGAGAAGGATAATTGATGGGATTAGGACTGGAGTTGGGGAGGTAACTTACTGGGACATGTCCAGGTGTGGTTTGGGTAATGGTTGAGGGATTTCTTAAATTTGCATGCCTGTAGTATGCTTCTAAGGGCTAGGGAAGCTTGTTCCAAAAGATGGCATGTGAGTATCTGTATATATTCTGTCCTGCAGACTTTTTTGGTTTGTAGATTTGTAATAAACATTGATCAGAGCTCCTAAGGGGATGGGATGGGTTATAGAGTGAGGGTGGCCTAATGGTGCAGGGTTTGAGTCTCACAAGGGATAATTGGCTGGGCTTAAAATGGCTCACAAGGACAGTTAGCCTAGTACTCATCTATGAACCTAATCTATGAACTAATGATGAATCTCTTGGACAGGGTGAGGGTTTATTGATGATGGAGTGGATGAGTAGTTGGGTAGATTTCAGGTGGTTTGGGAGCTCAAGCCATTTGAGAGACCTAAGGGCCTGACGGTGGTGAGATTTGGGAGACAAATTAGCAGCAAATTGAACAACTTTTTAATAGGTGGCTTTGGGTTTTCTTAGTGGAGAAGACTGAAGGTTAGTAAGGATTGGTATCTTTTGTTCCTGTAAAGGAGGCCGAGCTTTTGATATTTTTTCTTGATAGTGATGCAGGTGAAGGTCAAATTTTAGTTGGTCATCTAAAATTACTCCGTGAAGCTTTGTATGGTTGTCTGGAGAGATTGTGGTGTTAAGTAAGGAGATGTAAAATTTTAAGGTGGTAAAGGGATTTAGGGAGGAAGAGTAGGAGTTGTGTTTTTTTGGGGTTAAGTATGATTTGTTTCTTTGTAAGCCAGGTTTCTGTGAGAGTAAATGATTCTGTGAGGTTGAGTAGTTCATTTGGGCTGTCTGCTGTGGACATAATTCTGGAGTAATCAGCCTAATGCATGAGGGATGACTGGGGACAGGATTTATGGAGTTCATTGGTGAATGTTAGAGGAGGGGTCCAAGAATGATGGCTTGTGGGACTCCAGTTTTGATGGGTAGAAAGGGAGAGAGAGCAGAGAGACACTTGACTGATTGTTGCCATTCAGAACGTTAACTGTTAAAACAGAATATAGTTTCAGAGGAGAGGTTGAGTTGGGAGAGTTTAGAGAGGAGGATAGGGTTGAAGATGGTGTCAAAGGCTTTGGACAGGACTAAGAAAAGGCAGGAGTTAGCTCTGGCTAGGGAGATGGTATTGGAGAAGGAAATGAGAGCAGTGGGCGTGCTGTGATTAGGACGAAAATCATGTTTGGTAGGGGTGATCAGGTTGCCTTGAATGAGGTGGGGCAAGATTTGTTTGTGTACACAGTGCTCAAGCATTTTGGAGAGGGAAGAAAGTATGGCAGTTGGTCGAAAGTTTGAAAGTTCAGTGGAATTACCCCCTTTGTTTACGGGTATGGTATACATTTTTTTCCATAGGGTAGGAACAGTTGATTCAAAGGTTGAGCGGTTAATTAGTATGGCGACAGGGTATTCTGTAGATGTAGCAGCAATTTTTAGGAAGAGTGATGGCAAGTTGTCAACCAGTGGGGAGCAAGGTTTGAGTTTAAGGAGGAGTTTTTTATTGTAGCTTGTGGAAATGGGCCTCAAAGAGAAGGGGAATATTCTAGATGGGGAGTTGTGGGTGGTAAGGGGTGGGGTTGGTTTAGAGGTCTGTGCAAGTTTGCTTATGGTGTCAATGAAGTTTCAAGAATCAAAGATGGATGCACTTTCAGGGGGTGTGTTGTTGGGGCAGGGCTTGGGTATTGATGGATATCCTGGGTGAAACATTTAGTTGATACTGTTCCAGAAAGACACTGGGTTTCTAGAGTGTGTAGTCTGGGGTAGATGGTAGTAACTCTCTTTAATTGTTGTGTCTTTTTTTTGTGAGATTTCGGAGTTCCCTATATCTTTGATAGTGTGAGGGAGATTTTGTCTAGGACCATAGTTTCTAGGCAGAATCTGTTTTGTGAATTAGAGACCGAGTTGAGTTGGTGAGCCAATGGGGGATGTGGGACTTAACCCTAATAGTGCATGGAGGAGCAAGGGAGTTGTGTATTAAGGAAGATGGAGTTAAAGTATGATACAGCTTCGTTAAGAGGTAGTGTGAGAAGAGTAGACAAGTCTACTGCTGAAAGCGAATTATTGAACGTCTAATGGTTAAAGTTAGTTTACAACATTCTTTGAATTTGTGGGGTTTGGGAATATGGGGGACAGAGAATTTGTATTGGGCAATGGTCACTGATTGAGTCCGATAGTGATTCGGGCTGAATATAGTGTATGGGATTGGAAACAAGAATCCAGTCAATGATGGAATGGGAATTGGATTTGCTGTGAAATGTGGGGGAGGAGATGAGTTGGGTATACCCATAGCGGTTAATGCAGGTAGTAGGGGAGATACCAGTGAGGGTAAGCCACTTGATATTAACATCTCATTAGGGATGTGGTCTGAGATCCAATTCAGAATCTGCTCTAGTAAGAGTATGTTATCTGCTGGTGGTAGGTAGATGGCAGCTGTTAATGTTTTGTGATTGTTGAGTTTAAAGTTGGCTATGAGGAGCTCTGCTGGGTGAAAGGTGGGAAGATGATTTGGAAAGAGGGATATGGTGAGGAGGTCAGAGTACAGGATAGCAACTCCTTTTTTCTTATGGGTTATATCAAGGGGTAGTATGTTGTAACCTTGGGGGAGGAATTCATTATCAGTCTTGTGTGGTTTAAGCCAGGTTTCTGAGAGCACAACTATGTTTGGGTAGTATTGAGCTAACCAAGAGTGGAATTCATTTATCTTAAGGATACTGTGGGTGTTGATAGAGTAGAAGGAAAGATGTTTGGGAGTTTGGTTAGGAGTGATTGGGAGATGATTGGGGCAATGGAAGGGGCAGTTAGCAAAGTCTTTAGGCCAGGGTTTGGGTGAATATCACCAGATAATTGTAGGGTGTCAACAGGGTAGAAGAGAAGTGATGTATGTGAGTAGGAGGAGCGGTATTTATGTTTTGTTCTGTGAAGTGAGTTTATTTTGGGAGGTAGTTTGATTGTGGAGAGAGTAAATTCAGTAGAGGAGAAGACTGAGTGTGATAAAGCAGTATTGGGTGTTGGAATGTGAAGTGGGGTATGTGGCTGTTGGAGAACAGGGGGTTCTGGATTAGATGGACATGGTAAGAGGTTAGTTAACAGAAGACTAGAAGTAGAGAGGGTATGATAAGAGGGTGAAGTGAAGATGAGGGAAATGTGTGGAACATGTTGATTGGTGTTATATTGTGTGAGAGAGAGAAAAAGAAGAGGGAAATGGTATGAGAATGACAGAGATGCTGAAAAAGTATAAAAGAATGGGAGGACTGATAGAGGGAGGAGTATAGTAGGTGTGTAGAGGAGAAGGAAGCGTTAAGGTGAGAGAGGTGGATTCTGATTGGAAAGAGTTGCAGGATGTAGGAGGAGGGAGTAGGTGGGGTTATGAGTATAAACTATAAAGGAAATTGATTAGGGGGTGGGTGGGAATGGGGAGCAGAGTGAGCCCGATTGTAGCGAGGGTGAATGGAGTGGGTTGAGCCAGGACACAGTAGACAGCAAGATGGACAAAAAACAATGTGTAGAGTAGTGGGATGCAGCAGAGATGGCAGTCGGTAAGGTATAAGGTAGGAGAGCGTGAAGGTGTGTGTTGAGAGCAGGTTAGACTAGGAAGGAGCACAAAGTAGTGGAGGCTAGGCAAGTAAGAGGATGAGAACAGGACTGTGGAGGTGAGGAGTAGACAGACTAGAGTTTGACTGGGAAGGTAAGTGTATTAGAGCTACAAAAGAAGAGAGTAGGAGAATATCAGAGAAAATGGTGAGAACACAGTGTAATGGAAAGGAGGGAGTAGTCTGGTATGGGGGTGTGCAGGTGACCTTGCAAAAAAAAAAGTAACCTCAGGGTAAGAAAGTGAATAATCATACTTTACACAAAGTAACTTAGGTGTGATGCTGTAGGAATTCCAGTTGTGCTGTGGGTGAGTTGCTGGTGGGGGGCACATGTAGCTTGCGTTCCTAGCTGGAGACAAACCAAGGTTTTCTGCCTAGAAGACAAAAATGGGGGAAGGTACATATGAATAAATGAGAGATGCAGGTTAATAGGCAAGCAGTACTGACATATAGTGAAAGCCAGAAAGAGATTTAAAATCGAGCAGAGTGCAAGTAGTAGTATGTAAGCAAGAGAGCAGGGGATATGGCAAGTTAGGGGAATGACAAAAAGGAGAGTTAGTCAGAGGGAAGTAGCAGTATAGGTGGGAGTGCAGAAGTAATATTGGCTGAAAATCACAAGTCCGCTATCCCTTCAGAGCAGAACAACTATAAGAAAACAATTGCAAACATACAGAGTAGCATGCAGTAGGCAGTAGCACTGAGCACAAACCTTAGTTAATATTCCAAAACCTTATAGCACAGATATCAACGAAACAGGGAAAGTATGCAGTCACAAATGGGTTAGTCAATAGCAGCAGTGTTATGAGCATCAGAAAGTGAAAGTTTCAGGAAATTTTAACTAAGTCTAGAATATTAAATAATACAACCAAGTATCATCAGGTACATACAGCAGAAAAATATTCAAATAACATTCCTTTGAGTGCAGCAGCTTCTGGAACAGTCTTATAATCTGACAATTGAAGCAGCTGTTGAAATATAAAAAAATGTAGCCACATACAGTTAAAACTAGGCTGCTAACAATAGGAAACACATTCAGTTTAAGGCTAAATGCACATTAAGGAGTGTACAGGGACAACAGCACTTCTGAATGTGAGAGTTTAACGCTGAATGATTAACATGACACCAGTTCAGCTCAATTGCATGCGGTTCCAGCATTTTAACTGTAGCGATTAAGTAAAAGGAGCACTACACACTAAGTACAGACCAAAATACTTGACAGTAGTGCAGAAACCAGCAGTAATTACAAAAGATGCCCAAATTGAGCTCTTAGTAGCTCTAAAACAGCACCCGCATACCACTGAGGACCAGACCATGGGAAGGCCTATGGTAAGGAAAGATGGAGCAAAACACTAAGGCGAGGGCTTTAAGGCTTGCAAGTCATTGTGGGTAAGGAGAAACTGAAGTTAAGATGTGATTGCATAGACTGGATGTGCGATGAGTAAATGATGTTAGCATGTGGAGCCAGGACACAGTAGACAGCAAGATAGACAAAAAAACTATGTGTAGAGCAGTGGGATGCAGCAGAGAGAGCAGTTGCTAAGGTGTAAGGTAGGAGAGAGTGTGTGTGTGTGTGTGTGTGTGTGTGTGTGTGTGTGTGTGTGTGTGTGTGTGTGAATGAGAGAGCATGCTAGAGTGGGAAGAAGCATAAAGTAGAGGAAGCCAGACAAGTAAGAGGATGAGAACTGGTCTGTGGAGGTGAGGACTAGACAAACTAGAATTTATGACTGGGAAGGTAAGCGTATTAGAGATGAAAAAAAAACTAGGAGAATATCGAAGAAAATGGTGAGAACACAGTGTAATGGAAAGTGGAGGGAGGTCTGGTATGGGATTGTGCAGGTGACCTTACAAAACAAAAAAAATAACCTCAGGGTAAGATAGTGTTAATTGTACTTTACACAAAGTAAGTTAGATATGGTGCTGTAGGAATTCCAGTTATGCTGAGGACGTGTAGCTGGCGGAGGGGATAAGTAGCTTGTGTTCCTATCTGGAGACAAACCAAGGTTGTCTGCCTGATAGTGGTCCAGAAACCAGCAATAGTTATGAGACTCTCAAATATACAGTCCTCAGT
>NC_056746.1:902309830-902354910 GCF_019279795.1 Protopterus annectens
TTTGGCTGAGATGTGCCAGGCTAAGGGACTGGTGCATGGAAACCTGACATATTTGCAGCTTTTATCACAGCTGCATCAGAAATCAGCAATCAGGAAGACGATCAGACTGGCTGTGGAGATGTACAACAGAGAATGGACAGCTCAACCTTTCTGCAGAGGACTTAAAAACCCATCTAGAGCTAAAGAGACTTGAGTTGGAGGCCAGGCATTTGGAAATGAAAACTGTGAAGGACAGGTGGAGGCAGCACGAAAAGGAAATGCTGACTCTCTGCCAGAGTCATGGAGTAACCGGACCCCAGAAGCAAAAAAGGTCAGTAAATGTTTTCCACAGTTTACAGAGGGGGGTAATTTGATAGTTTCATTCATATATTTAAGAGGGTATGTGTACAGTATGATGTTGCCCAAAGGCTCTGAGTACGGTTCCTGACCCCCTTACTCCATGGTAATTGTGTAAATGTACTTTCCAAATTATCTGGTCACAAATGTTTTGATTATACTGCTAAGAATTGTTTGCTAGAAGTTAAGCGAACACCCGAAGCTTGTAGGAAAAAAGTTTCGTGAGCATAGATGCAAGGCAGATGAAAGTATGTGTGAATATGTTGCTGAACTGAGCACTTGTTTTCATAGGTGGGTGAGTGGATGTCAGATAACCACTTTTTAAGGGCTGGCAGACCTTTTGGCGAGGGAACAAGCCCGTAGCACTTTGCCTAAGGACATGAGGATCTGGTTAGCTGATAGATAATGTGTTACTTCAAAAGAGCTGGGAAGAAGGGAGACCTGTGCCTAGCAAGCAGGGCATCCCTGCTCAGGAAAGGGACCCCCAGTACTGCTCATTGGTCTAAAGGAATCCATGGTGGGCAGCCCAGACTGCCCCAACAGAATCTAACAATAGTAGGGGAAGCCACTAGTCCAGGTACACTATATATTCGTGTTTCACTGTTGCAGTCCTTACAAAATGGGTATCTGGCTCCCGGTAGCCCTCAGTTGATCAGAATACCAAAGTCCTTGTTATATGACATCGGCTGCCTTCGGTTTAGGCCTGACACATCAGGACATCCATTACAAAGGAAGGCAGCTGATGCCATTTCCTCAGTCTTTCTTGCCGCGGAGCCCGAAGCAGAAGCATTTTTGCATGAGTGCCAGTCAGCCGAGTACCTTATTTTTGTTTTCCGACTGCTTAGTTGAAGACTTCCTCAGATAAGTATCCTGTTGGGGACCCTCTTTTTTTGCTTTAACGAATGTCAGCGAAAGTTGCTAACTGTCTTGCCTGTGGAAAACAAGATTGCACACCGTGATTTTCACGCCTATTGTACTACTTGTTTGGGCCATGAGCACGACGTCCCTGATTGTGTTCTCTGTGCTTCTTTCAACCCGCATGCCATATGCCGTAGAGCTAGGAATCTTGTTCAAGCATTTTGGAGTTTGGCCTAAGTTCGTCGGAATGGTATCTTTTGGTCTCCTGACTTCAGATGTTCCTAAGAAGCACAAGGATAAGGACCGCGACAGGCTTAGGGTCAAATTAGCTGACAACATCCCTGTTAAGTTGGTTCAGCAGCAGGTGTCTGTGGAGACTTTTCTGAGTCCTCCATACCGCAGACTTACACTTCGTCTTCTGATCCTCTGCCATTCGCCGCCTCTGATGGATCCGGAGCCTCTAAGCAGGCACTGGCTTCTGTGGCCTCTTTTCTCTGCCCGAAGACCAGATCCAGACTGACAAACGTGATTCAGACTGCTGCAGTGGCTAGGCCTCTTGAGTCCCTCCTGCTTTGTAGCAGGCCTTCCAGCCAAAAATTTACTCCAAAGCAGGTGCCACCCTCCCCTCAAATGCCTCGGTCTCAGATTATTAAAATGGCTAGTAATCTCTTGACCCTTACCAGGGGCTGTCGGCCACCTCCTTCTAAGAGGGCTAGGGAATTGTCCCTGGAAGTTTTGTCTGCCTCAGACTCTGAGGTTTCCAGCAACTCTGCTGATGAAGAGGGAAACTCTCAACTTTTTTCTGGTTTTGAGGATTCTGATGCAGAAGACTCCATCCCTTCTGCCTCCCATCCAGAAGATTTTCCTTTTGGAGATGCTCTGAATATTTAGAGAGCATTTCAAATGGGAAAGTCAGGACTACCCTCAGTCTAAGAAATGGATTAGGGAATTCTTGGATTTGCCACAATATAAGCCTTTGGGCTATCCCACTGGTTTTGGAAGTGGTTGAGTTTTCATGGAGAATTCTTTGACTCCTAATTCTGTTCCTCCTGCTCCCAGAAAGCCTGACAGGTATTATAGAGTTCCTGATTCTCATCAGTTCCATTTCAAGAATCCTACTTCTGATCCAGAGATTATTTATCAGGGCTCTAAGGGTGTTAAAGCCACGGTTGCTAAAAATCCTGTTCCTTCCGACAGAGAATCTAGGGCCTTGGATAGATGGGGTAAAAAGGTTTATACTTCTTCCACCTTGGCTATTAGGTCTGTTAATTCTCTTTTTCATATGCTTAAGTGTCAGCAGCATACTTTGGAGGCTGTTAAGGCTAAAATTGCTGGTGTTCCTTCCCTGATGGAGAGTAAGGACATGCAAGATTTATTGAATTCTACCTCTCGTCAATAAACCTTCTCTACATTGTGGTTTCGACACTTTGGAGTCTTCTTGCAGAGTAGCAGCCACTGGTTCTTTCATTAGTAGACATGCTTGGCTCAGGGAAGAGCCCCTTTCTGAACTTGTCAAGTCTAAATTACGGGATGTACCTTTGCACAAGGACAGTCTTTTTCATAGCAAAGCAGAAGAGGTGTTGAAAAAGTTGGAGGATAAGGCCATATCTATGCAAACTGTTAAGGACTTTCTGCAAGTTCAACCTCCTCGTTTTAGTAGACATTACCCTTCTAAGAATTGGACTTTTCCTGACCCCAGTAAACAGGGTCGCTCTGGGCCTAGGGGTTACAGGTCTTCTAGGGGACAGACTTCCACCCCTCAAAAGGCTAAGCACTGGCAGGCTTCCTCTTCAGAATCGGGAAGTTCTAAGCAAACTTCCCAAAGCAAGCATTCCCAATGACTCCGGCCTTCCCCTGCCTGCCTATGCAGGCCCAGGGTTTCCTTTGGGGGGAAGGTTTAGCCATTTTTGCAGATGTCTGGCTCACCATCACAGATGACAAATGGGTGCTCAAAATAGTATACCAAGGCTACAAGTTCTCCTTTCACACCTTTCCTGTCCACCAAGGATACCCAGATATCCTCCCACATCAAAGGGCAGAAGCAGAAAAACAAGTTTCTTCTTTGCTAAACCTGGGGGTAATAGAGCCAGTTCCTGCACTACAGATAGGCCAGGGTTTCTACTCAAGACTTTTCCTGGTTCCCAATAAAGGGGCCACCTGGCGCCCTATTCTGGATTTGTCCATTCTAAACACGTTTCTGGTGATTCCCAAATTCAAAATGCTCACTCTCAAACAGTTGCTGCCAATGCTGGCCAAGTATTCCTAGCTGGTGACTTTGGATCTCAAAGAAACTTATCTGCACATCCCAGTAAGGGAAAGCTGCAGGCAGGTCCTTCGCTTCAGGGTGGGGAACAGGCACTTCCAATTCTCTGCACTGCCCTTTGGCTTATCTACTGCTCCCAGAGTTTTTACAAAATGCCTGGCTCCAGTCATTTCTTTTTGAAGGCAAAGAAACATTCAAATTTACCCATACTGGGATGATTGTCTTATTCAGGCAAACTCTCCAGAGCAACTTTTAATGGATTTGGACTTTGTAAAGAACCTTCTTACCACTTTGGGCTGCATCGTCAACGAAAAGAAGTCAAAATTGGCACCCACCAAGGAGTTTGTATTCCTGGGAGCGAGCCTGAACACAGCTGTCCAGATGGTATTCCTCCTTCAAGAGAAACAAATTCATCTTTTGAGTTACTTCAAAAATTTGGCAAGTATGACCCATCTGTCTGCAAGGCAATTCCTGCAAGCCCTTGGATTCATGGCTTCATGTATTCTGATGATTCCATATGTTAGACTGCATATTAGGAAAATACAATGGTACCTCAAAAAACTTTTGGTGTCAACACACACAGGATTTAGGCTTGATACTTCCTCTGATTCCCTGCCTGCAGACTGAGTTCCTTTGGTAGGTCACGACCTGTGCACAGAACAAAGGCCTGCCTTTCTGTCCACCTCCTGCCAGCCAGACTCACCACATATGCCTCGGACTACGCTTGGGGAGCACATCTAGAAGTTAGATTCATTCAGGGGACTTAGAACTATCAACAGGCTCATTTGCACATAAATCTGAAGGAATTGATGGCAGTCCAGCAGGCCTTGATGTCTTTCAAGCATCTTCTCTCTCCTGGTCAGGACAGACACCACAATCGTGGTACATCAACAAGCAGGGAGGGACTCGCTCTTACCCCCTGTGCAGACAAAGCATGATACTATGGTCCATAGCTTCCATGGGCATTCATCTGATGACTCAGTTTCTTCCAGGAAGGCTCAACACCTTGGCAGACAGGTTGAGCAGGCAGGTCCTAGATCCTCACGAGTGGCAACTAAACAAGACCATCTTCTATCACATCATTCAACGTTGGGGCACTCCCCAGGTGGATCTCATCTCCTCTCCAACCAACCACCCACCTTCTTCCAACCTTTTGCACCAGGGATCATCACAACAAAGCTTGAAAAGTGGATGCTCTGCCCTTCCCCTGGACACAGCTCTCAATCTATGCATTCCCTCCTCTGCCTCTTCTTCCCAGAGTGCTGTTAAAGATAAGGAATGAAAAAGCAAGGGCCATCGTATCTCCAGACTGGCCCAGACAACATTGGTATCCACTATTTCGCAGTCTGTCCCAGTCTCGGCCTTGGCATCTTCCCCTGATTCCAGATCTCCTGGTTCAGCAGGGGTGAAAAATTCTGCATCCTCATCTTCAGATTCTGCATTTGGCAGCTTGTATCATAATTTAAACCTTTCCCAACAGGTAGTTGAAGTCCTTCATGAGGCCAGAAGGCCTAGCACTAGGAAATCTTATGCAGGTAAGTGGAAAAGATTCTCCATTTGGATGCAGACTAGAGGGGAAGACACTTCTCAACCTACTCTTCCTCTTATTCTTGACTATCTGGCAGGGTTGGTTAATGGTGGACTTTCCTTTTCTATCAAGATTCATGCTTCAGCTATTTCTGCTCATTGTTCCTTTTAGGATCTCTTTTTCTCTCATCTCTTGAAGCAGTTCCTCAGGGGAGCTAGTAAAGTAAAGCCTTTTAGAAGGGCACCTACTCCTGCTTGAGATCTTAATTTTGTACTTGAGAAACTTACTCTGCCTCCTTTTGAACCAGCTGCCTCAGTAGAATTGAAGTTTCTCTCCTGGAAAACACCCTTTTTCTTGGCTATTACTTCAGCTAGAAGAGTTTCTGAGCTGCAGGCCTTAATGGCAGTAGAGCTTTTTATCATCTTCCATGTGGATCGGGTTTCTCTTCGAACTAATCCCTCCTTTATGCCTAAGGTGGTTTCTAGCCTGACTCTTAACCAGTCTATCCACCTGCCTATCTTTTTTTCCTAATCATCAGAATAAAGGGGAAAGGTTACTGCATTCCCTGGATATGCATAGACAGCTTAGATTTTTACCTGGACAGGACTAAACCTTTTTGAATGTCACATCAGTTGTTGGTCAGTTTTGCTCCTGGAGCTCAGGGCAAAGCTATTTCTAAGCAGACCATTTCTAAGTGGATTGCTCATTGTATTTACTATTGTTACTTACAGCATGGCAAGGTTCCTCTTCAGAGTATTAGGACCTATTCTACTAGAGCAGCCTCTACCTCAGCAGCTTTTTTAAGAGGTGTACCTACTAAGGGACATCCTGGAAGCTGCTACCTGGAATTCTTTTCATACTTTCACTAAACATTGCAATTTACCTTTGTTTTGTAAGTCCAGGGCTGGTTTTGCCACTGCAGTGTTGCAGGGCATCCTTACCAACCCTTAAACAGTGGGTGTTCCTCCTCCCTTTTGTTTTTTTTTTTCTGGGCTTTGGGAATCAACCCATTTTGTAAGGACTGCAACAGTGAAACACAATGAACATAGTGCAATTATGTACACTTAACATAAACGTAGATGTTAGAGTGTATTCACTGTTGCAGTCCTGGTTTCCCCCCTTCCATCCTCCTTTTTTCCTAGGGCACAGACTGGATTTTTCTTTTCCTTGTCTAATATTTGGGGTGGGGGGGTGGGGGTCCTGACAGTTAAGACAAGAAAAACTGAGGAAATGACGTCGGCTGCCTTCCTTTGTACCTGATGTCAGACATAAACCGAAGGCTGCCGGCGTCATATACCAAGGACACTTCGGTATTCTGGCCTACTGAGGGCTACCGGTAGCCGGATAACCCATTTTGTAAGGACTGCAACAGGGAATACTCTTGAACATCTACATTTATGTTAAGTGTACACACTGTACTTCCAGGACCTAGGGTTAAATGTTTTGAATTCAACCAGTGGAGCCATGTGGCATAGAGATGTCCATGGAGGCAGGTTGGGGAACAAAAGGTGAGAGAGCCAGTAAGTGGGAAGGACAAAATGCCAATGGTAGGTTGTTTTGAGACAACAGGAGTACCAAACTTACATCCTGCAGATGTTCTGATAGGGAAGGATTTTCATGAGGCAGTACCATGTGTTAATGCAGTTGCATGCAGTCAAGACTAGGAGACAAGCATGTAGGTCTCATAGCCTGGGGGAGACCCAGACAGATCGCACACTTGCAGCCAGGACTGGTGAGGTGGTTACTTCAGTGAAGGAGCTATCCTGTATCATTCAGACTGAAGGTGAGCCACAGCTGCTTGTGTGGGTACTGATGGTCCCTCGGACAGAGTGACTTCAAAGGTAGAGGTGAGTAGTAGTACCCAGGCTGACAGTGAGGCACCACTGTCAGAGGATGGAAGGGGAGCTGGGAAGGGTTACATAGTGAGAGTTGAGACAGGCTCAGCTCTCAGACCCTACATTACAAGGCCTGAGGCAGGTAACTAGTGAGGCACCTGATTCTCAAGGGAAGGAGGAATCTGTATACTGGGACAAAGGGTTATTGTATAGAGAGCGGACCACTGAGGGAGGGCTAAAAGGTGAGAGAATACAGCAGTTGGTCGTGCCTAGAGCCTACAGTCTGGCGCTTCTAGCCTTCGCCCATGAATATTCCCTTTGAAGGTCATATGGACATGAAACGTATGAGACATATTATGCAGAGCTTCTATTGGCCTGGCTTTTCCTGAGATGTAACAGGGTACTCCAGGACCTGAGCAGCGTCAAAATGTAGGCAAGGCAGGAGAAAAGGTGAGAGCTCCTTTGTTGCCTTTGCCTGTGATTGAGGAGCCATTTTAGAGGGTAGCAAAACCAGATGAATAAATCACACAGGCTGGAATACTCAAAATCCAAAGTTTTATTCTAGATATAATGAATGATAAGCGCTTCCGTTTGATGAATATCACCAAACGTCTTCAGACAAAGTAAAAAGCAAGTGTAACCTTGTTTATATATCACACCCTGCCTGAAATTAATTAATACCAATTAGTACCAACCTATAAAACAAGGACAATGAGAATTGTAAAAATATCTGCTGATAAATAGTTACCTGTGTAATACATATTATAAAAATGCACACACACACACACACACATACACACACACACATATATATATATATATATATATATATATATATATATATATATATATACTGAAATGATCATTTGATTCAAACCTGCATGACACAAAAAATATTTAAACATGGAATATAAAGAATAATAAAGGTATATATAAATAAAATATAAAAATACATATCAAATTACATAGTCTTTCTTCTAAATAATAAAAACCAAATCCAGAAACAGAGGAGAAAACTTTTCTGTCAAAAACTTTTAATTTTAACGTACTAGAGATGGACACTACATTTAAGCCTGGTGGAGAGTAAGCATTGAGGAGTACTGGCCACCAGGTTTCCTTCTCTTCGAGAAACAACTTCCAGGGTCCCCCTCTATCCCCACATTTTACCTGCTGTCGCACCACAAATTTGAAAAAGTAGTCAGGGAAGATTTTCACATGCCTATACAAGGCATTTTTTTCATTGCATTGACGTACATCCATATCCATGCTCGTAAATCCGTTGTGCCAATTTACGTTGCGTTTTGCCTATATAAAAGGCTGGACACTTGGTGCATATAGCAGCATACACTAGTGCATGGGTATAACAACTGAATTTTCCTTTTATATTAATCTTCTTATCACGTATAGTGAAACTTGTTATTGATAAGATATAATTACATTGTTGACACATCAGAGGGTGTAATTTTTCTTTCTGTGCCCACATTTGTTGTTTGTTCCAACAGGCCTTTTATATTTCTACCCTTTCTGAAAACAAAGTCAGGGTAACTACCAAAAGTTTCAGCCATTAATGGTTCAGTCAATAAAATACGCCAATTCTTATTATTAATATCCTGTACAATATAACTTTCATTGGAGAAAGTAGATATAAATGACCTCCGGATGTGGAGGTTTCCCACAGGTCTTATTCCACATTCTCTATACCACCAGGAACTTTTGCCTTTATTCGACCGTCATGGCTGTGAGCTTCTGGAGCTCATGACCAAACATAAAATTAAACTGGACAAACTACAGGAAGATATTTGTGTCTTGGACAAGAGTATTCATCAGGCTGGACTATATGACCGGTGTCATCCACAATATTTTCCAACAAGTGGATAATGTGGTTTCTGCTATTTCCAGTCGGAAGGCCAAGAAGCTAGACCAGGACCGGAGGGCATATCAGGCGGGGAAATCTTACCCTGCACCTCTGAAAGTTCCAGGGAACCGGTTGGTTCATTTTGATTCTAATACAGCAATTGAGGATTTTGTTGTACAAGAAGATGCAGGGGACGCTATCTCTTTAGATACACCAGGGTCGAGATGATCTGAGAGGCTCAGGAACTGCTGACCCCAACAATGGAGCTCCTACCCACAGGGGAACAATTGGAGACAGCGGGCCCAGAGGAACGGCTCTTATTCCAACACTAGGAGACGAGGTGACTGTTTTTAAACCTCCAATTGTTATGAATTCAAAAAATGATTTCAAATTTTACAGTTATACTAATGTTCCCTTTTCTGTCTTGCATGCTGATTTGTTGAGTAAAGGGCACAATTTTGTGCCTAGTAGACAGTGACTTGGCTGAATTAATTTGTGACTTCAAACTATATATTCGTAATTTGAATTTAAAATTTTTACATATGAATGACACTGATGCATTTAATGCTAACAATCGTTTTATCAGGGTACCTAGTACATATAATACTGATTCACAAATCTTTTGAAAAAGTCTGTGAAATGAATTTTCTCCATTATTTCGGCAAATTAGATAATGTTTATAATCTCACTGCAGTTGAATCAAGACTGACAGAGTTGAGGGGTAGAACGGATCTTAGTGTTATGCAGCCCATCAAAGGAGGAAGGCTTGGTGGTGATGCAGAAGGATGTGTATGTGCAAAGTATGTTTAATATTTTGTACAGTGACACTTATTGTGAAGCCTTTCTCAGTGAAGTGAATATTGCTTATCGGAAGATAGACTGTGATTTATTTGCTGTGTTAACACAAAACCAGATTAAGATTAATATTGACTAATATAATTATATGCCTGCAGATTCCCCTAAAACACCAGTAATTTGAATAATGAATGAGATATGTACAGTAGCAACATGGGCTACTCCACATACCTTTATTATTCATTACAAATTGGATCTGGGCTCCAGGAGAAGAGCTTCCTTTGGTTTTATGGATGTTCTTCGTGTTTCACTGTTGCAGTCATTACATTTGGGTTGTCTGCTTACAGGTAGCCCTCAGTCGGCCTGATTAACAAAGTCTTGGGTGGTGCTTCAGTTGCTGTCCCTTCTTCCATGATGTCAGGTCATCAGGGGTATAAAACATGCTGCCGATGCCATTACATCAGTCTTTTTTGCCGTGCGGTGCCTGAAGCAGAAGCAGTCCACAAGTGTCGGTCGACTCTTGAAATGTTCGTTTTCGAGTTTCAGAACCGAAGTCTTCAACTAAAGCCTAGTACCCCATTGGGGTAACTTTTTCTTGCTCCTTATCGATGTCCGTAAAAGTTAATAATTGCATTACTTGGGGAAAACAAATTACCTCATAAAGATTTTCATTCGTACTGTATTCCTTGCCTAGGCCCTGACCACGACATACCTTGCTGTCGGTTTTGTGCTTTATTTAATCAGCGCACTATCCGTCATTGGTATATTTTCGCCTCTAAATGTTTCGGTTCTCTGTTTAATTATCCAGAAATGTCATTGGTTAGCTGTTCGACTACCGGGATTCTGAGAAAATACAAAGATAGACAGAGACAGGCCGCCGAGGTCCAAAACTGCTGACAGCACTTCTCCTAAGCCAGTCGCCAGTTCGCCGGTACTCAGTGAGCCGCTTTCGCAGCCTCTGATACTCGCTACTTCTGATTCGCAGGTCTCTTCTGAGACCCATTCAGAGTCCGGTATGCCGCGAGATGCTTCAACTATAGAACCTGTGGATATCTCTACCTTGGATGGGTCCGGACCCGCTATGCAGACACCGGCTTCTGAGGGTGAATTCAGGCCTACAGACTTGCATATTAAATCAACTCTTCCTTCATTACTTAGGCCTAAATCTCGATCCATGTCTAAAAAAATGATGCCCAGGCCACATGCTCAGGCCTCTATGCCTAAAAAACAAATGTTAAGAATGGCTGAAGATCTAATAACTAATCAGGGGTAGCCAACCCCCCCCCCCCCTTCTAAGAGGCCTAGGACTGAAGTTGATTATGAATCTTCTGATCAGGATTCTGTTTTTTCTGACTCTTCTGATGACCTGGATTTGTTCTTGCCTACTTATGAGGATTCTGATGCAGAGAACTCTATTCGCTCTGCTTCCCCTCCTGAGGATTTTTCTTTTGGGGAAACCTTACATACTCTAAGGGAGCATTTCCAGTAGGAAAGCCATGAATTTTCTGATTTCAAAAAAGAGGCTTAGGGATTTCCTTCTCCTACTTCAGCATAGGCCTTTAGCTATTCCTCCTGTACTAGACATGGTTGATGATTCTTTCTCGGAACCTAGTTTGGCCCCCCTGCTTCCGGAAAACCTGACCGATACTACAGGGTTCCTGAGTCCCACAAGTTCCTTTTTAAAAATCCTATTGCAGATCCAGAGACTATTTCACAGGGGCCCAAGGGCATTAAGACTTCTACTGCTAAAAATCCTACCCCTTCTGATAGAGACTCCAGGGCGCTGGATAGATGGAGTAAGAAGGTTTACACTTCTGCAACCTTGGCCAGTAGGGCTTTAAACTGCCAGTTTCATATGTTAAACTATCAGCAACATGTTATTGGACTGCTTAAACAGAAAATTATGTTGATTCCTGACTGTGTGGAAAATAAAGAATTACAGGATTTAATGCATTCTGCCGAACAAGTTGGAAAACATACTTTGCAATACGTTTTTGATTCATTAGGGGCCTCTTGCATGGCTGCTGTTACTGGGTCTGTGCTCAGAAGTCATGCTTGGCTTAAGGAGCAATCTTTGCCTGATCATGCTAAAGCTAAATTGTTGGATGCTCCTTTAAATCAGGACTGCCTATTTGGCAACAAGGCTGGGGAAGTTCTTAAAAAGATGGAAGATAAAGCTAAATCTATGCAAACTGTAAAGTTTTTTTTACAAGTTCAGCCTCCTAGATTTAGTAGGCACTGGCCCTCTAAGAATTGGTCCTTTTCAGCCCCTTCCAGGTCTTCTCAAGCCAAACCCAGACCCAGCAAAAACCCCAGGTTTCAGTCCGAGGGGACTCGCAGAACTAAGCAGTGGGGGGCTCCACTTCCAAGTCCGGGAATAATAAGACTCCCCCCTATGGTAAACTGTCTCAATGACTTCCTTTTAAAATTTCCAAGCACTTATCAACTGACTGCCCCTTTGGGGGGAACGATTGCTCTTCATGCAAAGAATTGGGAACTCATTACCCAGGACAAATGGGTTTTAAATATAGTGTCCCAGGGATACAGATTTCACTTCCACACATTGCCAACACTAAGTGGGTGGCCGGACCTACCCCCAAATCAGTGGGCAGAGGCCCAAAAACAAGTACTTTCTCTCTTAAGCATGGGGGCTATTCAACTGGTACCAGAGGAGGAAAAGGGACAAGGTTTCTACTCGAGACTTTTCCTGGTACCCAGAAAAGGCAATTCATGGCATCCTATCCTGGACCTGTCTAAACACCTTTTTGGAGATTCCAAAATTCAAGATGCTGACTCCATCAATTACTTCCTATGCTAGGCAAAGATGCCTGGTTGGCAACACTATATTTAAAAGAAACATACCTGTACATGCCAATCGGGGAATCTTGCAGCAGAAACCTACGCTTCAAAGCAGGCTACACACACTATCAGTTCTCTGCACTGCCTTTTGTCTTATCTACTGTGCCCAGGGTATTAACAAAGTGCCTAGCTCCAGTTATTGCATTTTGCAAGCAAAGAAATATTCATATATACCCATACCTGGACGATTGTCTAATTCAGGCAGAAAGCCAGGACATACTTTTGAATCATCTGGCCTTTGTAAAAAGAGATGTTCATCGTGCATACAGCTGCAGTCATAACAGATGGGTTATCCTGCCATCAGGCGGGTCCACGGTCGGCCGAATTCCAAAGTCTAGGTCCGGCGTCGGTTGCAGTCGCCTCTTCCCTGACGTCAGTGCGGCAAGGGTATAAAAGAACCAGCCGACACCATCTTCTTCAGTCTTTCTTGCCGTGCGGTGCCCGAAGCAGAAGCAGTTCGCAAGTGCCGGTCGCCCAGCTCCTGAGATTTACGAAAATATTTCAGCTGAAGTCTTCTTGAAAGCTAAGTACCCCATTGGGGAAACTTTTCTTGCCTCAGACCGATGTCAGGCAAAGTTAATAATTGCATGTCATGTGGGAAGCAAATACCGCATAAGGATTTCCACTCTTTCTGTATTCCTTGCTTAGGCCCAGACCACGACGTCTTGGCCTGCAGTTTTTGTGCTAGATTCAACAAATGCACTATTAAGTGTCGGGCGGAGTTCGCCCATCACTATTTTGGTAAAAAATGTAATTATATTATGTCGGCTACTCAGACTCCAGTTTTGAGTAAAAGACGCAAAAGGTAAGGACCGACATACGAGGTCCGCGACTTCTACTGACACCACGCTAAGGCCGACTACCAGTTCTCCGGTTCTCAGCGAGGTGCCTACGCAGCCCCTGAGTACCGATGACACTTCATTGCCGGTGTCTTCTGTGCCCGAGGTCGCAGGCTCCTCGGTCCCCTTTCCGACTACAGATACCAACGCCACTTTTGGCGGGGAAACCCAGAGTTTAGACAGGCCTGCCATTTCTCAAGGTGTCTTCAGGCCTTCCTCCTTCTCTATTAAGGCTTTCACAAAATCTAAAGCAGCCATGAAAACTAAAAAACCAAGGACCACATACGCCCTCTCAAGGCCCCATGCCTAAAAAACAGATGCTCAAAATGGCTGAGGATTTGATTACTCTTATCAGGGGTTCTCAACCACCCTCAGACAAAAGGCCTAGATTAGAGGAAGACTACCCTTCCTCAGATCAAGCCTCTATTACCTCTGAACATTCTGAGGACCAGGAATATATATATATTCTCCTTTTGAAGACTGATTCAGAGGAGTCTATTCCCTCAGTCTCCCCCCCCTGAGGACTATTCTTTTGGGGGAACCCTACATACTTTGAGGGAACACTTTCACTGGGAAGGCCAAGATTACTCAGATTCCAAGAAAAGGCTCAGGGATTTTCTCTTGCTCCCCCAGCATAGGCCTCTGGCTATCCCTCCTGTCTTAGATATATTAGATGATGTGTACACAGAAGCCAGCCTCAACCCAGATTCTTTACCTCCAGCTCCTGTTAAACCAGACAGGTATTACCGGGTTCCTGATTCACACCAGTTCTTATACAAAAGCCATACTGCTGACCCAGAAACTATTTCACAGGGTCCCAAGGGAATTAAGGCCTCTACTGCTAAAAACCCATTACCTTCAGAGAGATTCCAGAGCTTTAGAAAGGTGGGGGAAAAAGGTGTATACCTCGGCCACTTTAACCATGAGGGCATTAAACTGTCAGTTCCATATGTTAAAGTATCAACAGTTTTTATTATCTGAGTTGAAAAGCAAAATGACACAACCTGAGCAACCAGATTTAAGAGAGTTGCAGGATTTGTTGCATAGTACAGAGCAAGTGGGTAAACATACCTTGCAGTGTGGTTTTGATGCTTTAGAGGCCTCATGTAGAGCTGCTGTTACAGGGTCTGTCATACGTAGACATGCTTGGCTCAAAGAACAAGCCTTACCAGATCATGTCAAAGCTAAATTACTAGATGCACCTCTTCAAAAAGATGTATTGTTTGGTGTTAAAGCTGAGGAGGTACTAAAGAAAATGGAGGAAAAGGTGAGATCAATGCAAACAGTGAAAGATTTCCTGCAGGTTCAACCTCCAAGTTTCAGCAGAAACTGGCCTTCAAAAAATTGGTCCTTTCCAGCCACGGACAAACCTCAGAGGCAGATACAGGTGCCTGAGAGGTAGAGGGCAATCTCAAGGATCATTCAGAGCCAGGCAATGGCAAGCACCAACCTCAAGAGGTGGAGAAGATAGATCACAGTCATTCAGAAAGCAGACACAATGACTTTCCCCTTTACCTGCCAAGCAAAGCTTTAATGGCAGCACCTTTAGGCGGAAAACTGACATTATTCTCAAAAAATTGGCATATTGTCACAAAAGACAAATGGATCCTGGACATTATAGACAGAGGCTACAGATTCCACTTTCGCACCCTTCCAAAAATGAGAGGCATGCCAAACTTGCCACAAAATCAAAGGGCAGAGGCACAAAAACAAATTTCAGCTCTCATGGACATGAAAGCTATTCAAGAGGTGCCTGCAAAAGAACAAGGTCAAGTGTTTTATTCCAGACTATTCCTGGTAGCAAGGAAAGACAAAGATTGGAGACCTATTTTAGATCTATCCATCCTAAACACATATTTACAGGTACCAAAATTCAAGATGCTCACATTACAGCAGCTTCTTCCCATGCTGGGCAAGGAGTCTTGGCTGGTAACATTGGACCTCAAGGAGGCATACCTGCATGTCCCTATCAGACAAGATTGCAGAAGATACCTCAGATTTCTTGCAGGTTCAACCCATTATCAATTCTCTGCATTGCCCTTTGGCTTATCTACTGCGTCCAGAGTGTTTACGAAATGCCTGGCATCAGTAATTGCCTTCTGCAGACTTCAAGGAATACAAATATACCCATATCTGGACAACTGCCTGATCCAAGCGGACAGCAAGGACATACTTCTGAAACACCTGGCGTTTGTAATAAGACTGTTGAACTTTCTGGGATACACAGTCAACAAAAAGAAATCAAAACTAATACCCTCTCAAACAATAATTTTCCTGGGTGCCAGCTTGAATACAAACACCCAGATGGCCTACCTCACGCCAGACAAACAAGGGTAACTATCTCAATACTTCAGCAAAATGGCAACCTTCACCAGGCTGACTGCAAGGAAAGTCCTGCAGGCTCTGGGATTCATGGCATCTTGCATCCTGCTGATCCCATGTGCAAAGCTGCATATGAGGAAGCTTCAGTGGTACCTAAAAAACTTATGGTCTCAACACAGCCACAGTTTGGAAACAATTATACCACTCATTCCATGTCTTCAAAAGGAATTTCTGTGGTGGGCTCAAGCATGCCAAAGAAACAAAGGTCTCCCTTTCTGCATACCTCAAGCAAATCAAATCATCACAACAGACGCCTCGGACTACGCCTGGGGGGCACACATGAAAGATCAGTGCATTCAGGGAAAATGGTCCCAAAAAGAGAAGCACCTACACATCAACCAAAAGGAAATGCTAGAAGTGCAAAATGCTATTATGGCTGGCATCCAGGCCAGCTATTGATAAGGACAGACAACACCACAGTGATGTGGTACATAAACAAACAGGGGGGAACTCATTCATACCCCCTGTGCAGACTAGCCATGACCCTTTGGAACACAGCTCTGAAATTGTAAATCCAACTTCAGGCACAATTCCTGCCAGGGAAGGAAAACACACTGGCAGACAGCCTAAGCAGAAATATGACAGATCCACACGAATGGAAGTTGCATCCTCAAGTTTTCGCAAAGATAACTCAGGCATGGGGACAGCCAGACATAGATCTCTTTTCTACCCACAGAAATTACCAGCTGAGAAAATTTTGCACAAGGAATTATCATCCACAGGCCTGGAAAGTGGACGCACTTTCCTTCAATTGGACAACATTGACAGTCTATGCCTTTCCGCCTCTCCCTCTGCTGCCCACAGTTCTATTAAAAGCCAGAGCAGAGAGGCCGAAAATGATTGTCATTGCTCCAGTCTGGCCAAGACAACACTGGTATCCACTCCTGAAGAGCCTGACGCATTCCCCACTATGGATCCTACCTCTAGTGCCTCTTCTGTTGTCCCAGCACAACTTCAAAACTCTTCACAGCCAGCTCAAAACCCTAAATCTAGCCGCATGGAAAATCCCTTGATTTCACAACAGACCCTCCTCTGCAAGGAGGTGCAGGATGTCATCTTGGAGGCCAGAAGACCTTCTACTAGAAAAGCCTACTCCGCCTAATGGAAGCGGTTTTGTGCCTGGAATCAGAAAAAGGGCCAGAATCCCTGGGTAATAAATATACCTCAAATATTACAGTACCTAGCTAAGATGTTAAACAGTGGACTTTCCTTCTCCTCCATCAAAATCCATGCTTCAGCCATTTCTGCACAATACAACATGGATCCTCCTTTATTCTCTCATCCTCTCTTAAGACAGTTCCTCAGAGGGGCTAAGAATATAAAACCCCCAAGGAAACCACCAGTCCCTGCTTGGGACCTCAACTTCATATTGGAAAAACTGACCCTTCCTCCATTTGAGCCAGCTGCTTCAACAGAACTACAATATTTGTCATGGAAAACAGCCTTCCTTCTGGCTATCACCTCAGCACGCAGGGTTTCGGAACTACAGGCCCTCATGGCTGTGCAACCTTTCATCATTTTCCATCAGGACAGAGTTTCCTTACGAACCAACCCTACCTTTATGCCAAAGGTAGTGTCCAGTGTAGCCTTGAATCAGACTATCCACTTACCTACCTTTTACCCTAACCCACAAAACAAAGGGGAAAGACTACTGCATTCCTTGGACATTCACAGACCACTACGTTATTATTTGGACAGGACAAAGCCATTCAGGAAATCCAAGCAACTCTTTTTGTCCTATGCTACAGGTGCTCAAGGAAAGGCTATCTCCAAACAGACAATCTCAAAATGTTTAGCCCACTGCATACGCTTTTGTTACTCATTTCATGGAAAAGCTGTGCCTTCAAGCATCAGGTCCCACTCCACAAGGGCCACAGCTACCTCTGCAGCTTTCCTCAGGGGGGTCCCTACCAAGGACATTTTGGAAGCAGCCACCTGGAGTTCAGTGCACACTTTCTCCAAACACCATCACCTTCCACTTTACTCAAAATCTAGATCAGGATTTGCCACAGCTGTCTTGCAGGGCATCCTGGCTCCTCCTAGTTCCACTTAGTGCCTGCCACCCCTACCTAGCTTTGGGATTCTACCCATCTGTTATGACTGCAGCTGTATGCACAATGAACATAGTACAGTTTTGTACCTACCATAAATGTAGATGTTCGAGTGCTCATACAGCTGAAGTCCAGGTTTCCCCTCCCTCCATCCCCTCTTGGGACAGGCCTTATGACAAACACCTTCTCATACAACCTATTTGGGGTATTCTTTTATGGTGTATTTGCTTGCAAACTACTGTTTTTTGATTATTCTATATTGCATGACTACATAAGTTTATGTTTTGCCTTCCTTCTGGGGGCACCTGACATCTGGGGCAAGAAAAACTGAAGAAGATGGCGTTGGCTGGTTCTTTTATACCCCTGCCGCACTGACATCAGGGAAGAGGCGACTGCAACCGACGCCGGACCTAGACTTTGGAATTCGGCCGACCGAGGACCCGCCTGACGGCAGGATAACCCATCTGTTATGACTGCAGCTGTATGAGCACTCGAACATCTACATTTATGGTAGGTACAAAACTGTGCTTTCTAACTTGTCTGGGGTACACCATAAACAAAAAGAAATCACACCTGGTACCCTATCAACAAATTATATTCCTGGGAACAAGCTTTAATACAACTTCCCAGATGGCTTACCTCACGTCAGAAAAGCAAATTCATTTGACAACCTACTTCAAACAAGTGGCCACAAAAACCCTGCTATCTGCAAGACAAATACTGCAAGCATTTGGGGTTCATGGCCTCCTGTAGTCTTCTAATTCCATATGTAAGACTGCATATGAGGAAACTATAGTGGTAACTAAAAAGCCTATGGTGTCAACATTCTCAAGACCTAGAAACAATGATTCCTGTCATACCTTGCCTACACCTAGAGTTCCTTTGGTGGAAAGAGGCCTGCCACCAAAACAAAAGACTACCTTTCACACCTCCCCCTGCCGCCCAAACAACAGATGCATCAGACTATGCATGGGGGCTCACCTGGCAGGGAAGTGCATTCAGGGAAAATGGAACCCAAGTCAAATGCACCTGCATATCAGTCAAAAAGAAATGTTAGCTGTACAGAATGCTCTGATAGCCTTCAAGGACCACATTTTTCCCGGACAACTAATGGTAAAGACTGACTACACCACTGTTATGTGGTACATAAACAAGCAGGGGGGGTACACATTCTTACCCCCTCTGCAGACTAACCATGGCATTGTGGAAAACAGCCTTGAGCTACCAAGTGCACCTACAAGCTTAATTCCTGCCAGGAAAATTAAATGCAGTGGCAGACGGACTAAGAAGAAACCTCATGGACCCACACGAGTGAAAACTGCAACCAAGGATTTTCAACATGTTGATAAGCAAATGGGGGAGCCCAGATATAGATCTATTTGCCTCTCCCCATAACTACCAATCGGGCAAATTTTGCACAAGGACTTCCCACAAACAAGCCTGGAAAGTGGATGATCTGTCCTTCAGCTGGAAAAACCTATCAGTCTATGCCTCCCCCCCCCCCCCCTCTGCCTCTGCTCTCCAAAGTACTACTAAAAATCAAACAGGACAAACCAAGGATGATTTTGATTGCTCCAGACTGGCAGCGCCAACACTGGAATCCCCTCCTGTGCAGTGTGTCATGGTTATCGCCATGGCACCTGCCTCAGACTCCTTCCCTGCTTTCTGCACCCTCAGCTTCCAACACTGAACCTTGCAGCCTGGCTAATTACTTAATCTCTCCTTTACCATTTCTCAGCAAACCTGTGATGGATATCATTTTAGAGGCAAGGAGGCCTAGTACTAGAAAATCTTATGCTGAAAAATGGAAGATTCTGTGCCTGGAACCAGTCTCAAGGGATGAGCACAGCAGCGCCCAGTTTAACTCAGATTTTACAATACTTAACTGAGATGCTTCACAAGGGCCTGTCTTTTTCCTCCATTAAAATCCATGCCTTGGCCATTTCAGCTCATTATAACGCAGAACCCTCCACTCTTCTCTCATCCACTGCTCAAGCAGTTCCTCAGACGGGCCAAAAATTTGAGACCACCCAGGAGAGCTCCAACCCCAGCCTGGGACCTTTGCTTTGTCTTGGCGAAACTCACTCTACCTCCTTTCGAGCCAGCTGCTACTGCAGACTTAAAATTTCTTTCTTGGAAAACAGCTTTCCTTTTAGCAATCACTTCAGCTAGAAGGTATCTGAATTACAGGCCCTTACGGCAGTGGAGCCTTTCATCATATTTCATGCGGACAGGGTGTCCCTCAGAAGCAATCCATCCTTCATGCCCAAGGTGGTATCCAGTGTGGCTCTTAATCTGTCCATTCATTTGCCAACCTTTTATCCCCAATCCACAGAATAAAGGGGAACGGATGCTGCATTCCTTAGATGTGCGCAGACAACTTAGATTCTACTTGGACAGGACTAAACCTAAAGGGAAATCTGAACAACTGCTGGTGGCATTTGCTGCAGTGGCAGAGGGCATGGCTATTTCAAAGCAAACCATTTCTAAATGGATAAGCCATTGCATTCATTTCTGCTATAAGCACCATGGAAAACCTATCCCCCAGGGGATCAGACCTCACTCCACCAAGGCTTCATCTACCTCTACAGCCGTTCTCAGAAGCGTCACTACCAAGGACATCCTAGAAGCTGCTACCTGGAGTTCTGTACATACTTTCACCAAGCGTTATCATTTGCCAATTTTCTCTAAATCCAGAGCTGGCTTTGCCACTGCAGTCTTGGAGGGCCTTATAGCTGGCCCTAATGCTATCTAAATTCCTCCTCCCAACCATACCTTTGAGAATCTACCCAAATGTAATGACTGCAACAGTGAAACACGAAGAACATAGTACAGTTGTGTCCACTTACCATAAATGTAGATGTTCGAGTGTATTCTCTGTTGCAGTCCTGGTTACCCTCCCTCCAGCCCCCTAACTTCTTTTGGCTATACCTCTTGTTTCCTTTACTATGCTTAAAAGCCTTTTTGGTGTACTTGCTTTTTTGTTGGAGGTATATCTGTGTGCTTCTATGTTTAATTGCTTCCCATTAGGGGAACACCTGACATCTGAGGCAAGAAAAACTGATGTAATAGCATCGGCTGCATGTTTTATACCCCTGAAGTTATGGAAGAATGGACAGCAACTGACGCAGGACCCAAGACTTTGTTAACCAGGTCGACTGAGGTCTACCTGCAAGCAGATAACCCAAATGTAATGACTGCAACAGTGAATACACTCGAACATCTACATTTATGGTAAGTGTACACAACTGTACTTTCTCAGGAATAGCCTTCCATAGGGCCACCCAAGATCTATAGTGGCTGGGGACTCTGTCCCAAGAGTCAAGAATAGATGAAGATTGACATCAGATAAAGCAGTTATGATGTCCTTCTATTCATATGCTGCTGAATTCATGACATTGGGGAGTTTGCCTTTGGTGAGCTGTTGCACATCTGGCCATTGTACAAAAGTTAAATGCTACCACTAGGGTGTGCGTGACGTCCCATGCCTTTCTTGGACATCAATTATAAACAGACTTCAGGTATAAAGTTGACGTCAGCACACACCTCTTCAGAAGTTCTCTCCCCTCTGTGTGACTGCCAGCTCTGGTCGTCACTTTGTCATTAGAAGTGTTTTCTTCATCCGACTTCAGATAACAAGTACCCTTAGGGGTTTTCTATTTGTTACTTACTACTGTTTTGGGTTACATGTCAGGTAGGAAGGGCAAATATAGGTTTGGAAGGCAAATTCCACATAAGGATTCACATGAGCTCTGCCTACGCCATGAACTCTACCTTACTAACTGTAGTATTTGTCAGGCCTTTGTCCCCAAGACACTCAGAAGCCATCTTGCAGCCTTAAAACTATACCTTGAACCTCAGAGACTCAAACGTCTAGCTTCTAGGATAGACCCAAATTCAATACCCACGGACGAGCCCACAGTCATGAAGGCCAAAAAGAGTAGGCCCGAACAGACTGCTGCGCCTTCCAGTCCAGCCATTGCTCTCAAGGCTAGTGTAGGCCTGTACTCCTTGGAGCTTCCTTTGGCAGAAAGCCCAGAGGAAATCTGTCCTTTGCCTGAGGTCACATCCTAGAGGTAATCTCAGGTGTCAGTCTGTCGCTGGGGGGGGGCAAGGCTCATATCCGAGGGTCTGCGTGGTGTCTCCTAAATTGTAGTACATGAGGACATGGTCTCTGATGTACTGGAGTGTCGGCCGGTGTCTGGCCCTTCAACCCTTCACCGCATTTCTGAATCCTATCCCCCAGACACCCTTAAGAAGAGGAAACAGAAACAGAAACAGAAAATTAAACATATTTCTCAGCCATTACCTGCTTCACCTGTTGAACAGCCCCGGATTGGCACGCCTTCAGCCAATGCCTGTTCAGTGCCTTTCTGGCCTTGTGTCAGGGCCCGATGCCTTCACAAGCCCCTACACCCTCTAGCCCTAATGGGCCTGCTCTGGACATCTCTTCAGAAGAAGAGGATTCATCTGATAATGAATTCCTCACCTACTCTTCTCAGATCACTTCTTCTGGAATATGTTTCACCAGAGGAGTAGTCCAACAGCACTGACTCTGCTGGTGAGGACCTCCACCTTTGGTGAGACCATCACCAAAATGCAAAACCTTTTCAAATAGGACAGCAGACAGGTCACTGAGACCCAAAACAGGTACTGTGAACTTCTACAACTGGAGTCTCTCAGCTGTTCTGCTGTGCCCCCAGTATACCCTGCATTTCTGGATGCCTTCTTGGCTGCTTCTAAAAACCCTGACTCACAGCCCCCAGGCGTCCAGACAGATTCTCTAAGGTGCCCAATGAAGCAACCTTCCTGTACAAAGTCCCTTCTGGAGACTTTGCAGTTATTTCCGTGACCACTGACAAAACCTCAAAGTTACTAGCGTCCACCCCTCTACTGCCCTTTGATAAAGAGAGCAGAATGAATGAACTTCTGGGAAAGAAAGCTTATACTTCTGCCACCCTAGCAGTAAGAGCAGTCAACTACCAGACGCACATGGCCAAGTATTCGTTGGCTCTCTTGGAAGATGTGGTCAAGCAACTGGGAGAGCTCCCTGACTTTGCTGATAAAGCCAAGATGTCCTCTGTCTTGAACTCGTGCACACCACACAAGTGATCAAATGCTCCAAGTGCAGCTACGACGCTGTAAAAGCATCTGCAAGAACTGCCGCCTCTGGATCTGTCATCAGGAGGTGGTACTGGTTAAGATTGCAACCCCTCCCTGATGACATCAAAGCTAAGTTCCTAGATGCTCCCCTGGACAATAAAAACCTGTTTGGGTCAGCAGCTACTGAATTCTTTAAGACTCTCCAGACCAAAGGTAAGTAACTGCAGGAATTGAGACATATCTTTGTCTCCCCAGTTCCACACTTTCAGAGAAACTGCCCAGCTAAAACTTCTTTTGTTAGGTCCTCAGCAAAGAGAATGCAAGCTAAACATAGAAAGGACCACAGGAAGCAGCAGTCTTCCAGATCTCTCTCATCTACTTCACCCTCTTAACAGTCCTTTCAGGGAAAGCCTGGTAGTCTATGACTACCAGGCCCTCCACCCAGACACTCCTCTTTCCATGCACCTCTCCCTTCCTGCTTGGAAGTAGGTTGCCTAGGGACTCCTGAGTCTTATCTATCATAAAACAGGGATACTTCATGACCTGGGAGACCAGACCCTGTCCCAAAGGCATCCTTCCCCAGCCCAGAGACCAAATCCCACTTTTCCTTCTAATCCTGCAGGAACTTCTTGCTCAAGGAACCATTCAAGAGGTCCTGTCTTAGGAAAGTGATTTTACTCAAAAATATTCCTGGTTCCCAGGAAGGAAGGTCCCTGGTGTCTTGTCATGAACATATCCCAACTCAGCACCTTCCTCTGAGTCCTCTCCTTCAGGATGCTCTCTCTCCCTACTCACGCCTCAAGCATTCTTAGTGTCCTTGGACATAAATGTCAGCTAGTTGCACATCCCCATTTGTTCACTATTCAGAAAGGACCTCCACTTCTCAGTGGATTCTGCACACTATCGGTTTTATGCTTTACCCTTTGGTCTTTCTACGGCCCCAAGAGTATTTACAAAATGTCTGGCCCCAGTCATGGCATTTGGCAGGACGAAGGGAATACAGCTTTTTCTCTGTCTAGACGACATCCTTATCCAGTCTACTTCGTTTCATGGCCTTGCCACACCTGCAGTTCACCATCTCCCTCCATACAGGTCTGGGATTCACCAAAATCACAAAATAATCCTCTCTTACACCCTGTCAGGATCATGTGTTTGTAGGATGTTGGATTCTGACAAGGGAAATGATGGCTCGCCTGCCACCAGAAAAGATAGACACCCTCACATATTTCTTCCAGGGAATTCTTCCTCTCAAAACCATCTCAGCCAGGGAGTTCCTCAGTATCTTAGTATTTATGCCTTCGACTATCCCCATGGTCCCCCTAGCAAGGCTACACATGAGGAAGTTCCAGTGGTATCTGAAAAATATCTGGAAACACCTGCATCCTCTAGAGTTCATGATCCCCATACTTATTTGGCTGTCCAAGGAACTGAAGTGGTGGATCTCCCAGAATTAGTCAAATCCAGGCCTGCCTCTGCAGCCCACGCCCCCAAACCAAGACCTCTTCACAAATGCTTTAGGTGCAGGCTGGAGGACAATCCTAAGACATTGGAGAGAGAGGAATGCATGGATCCCCACTCAACAAAAAGATGACATCTTTATCAAGGAAATGAGAGCCTTGATACTAGCTTTCAATATTTACAAGGGTCAACTTCTCCCAGGCACCCTGAGGTGGTACACAGACAGCATCACTGTGCTGTGGTACATCAACAAACGGGGGGGGGGGGGTCCTACCTCCTGTGCAGACTAGCTCCATAGGCTTGGGAAATGGCACTGGAGAAACAAGTCCTTCTCCAAACAGTATATATCCCCTCCACAGACAATGTAATGGCAGATTCCTTAAGCAGGACCAAAATCCTGTCTCTTGAATAAATGCTGAATAGGGAAATGTTTCTGGATCAAGTCCATCAATGGGGTATTCCGAATGTGGATCTCTTTGCCTCCCCCATGATCAAACCGCTCCAGACCTTCTGCTCCAGGGCACCTCACCCAGAGGCTTGGAAGGTGGACGTTCTGTCAGTCTCTTGGAAGGGGATGTACGCATATGCATTCCCCCGACTTCCTCGTGTCTTTCTGAAAATTTTGAAGGAACAGCCTCAGATATTGCTGGTGACACCCTACTGGCCAAGGCAGCATTGGTTCCCCCTACTATTTCCCCAGTTCAAGGGCAATCACCACAAGTTACCCCAGAGAATGGACCTGCTCACACAGAACAGGGGAAGACTCTTACATCCTCAACTGACCACATTGAACATCACATTGTGGGTGATAGGGCGTTGATTCCCTTCAGACACCTATATAGGACGTGATCCAGGTTCAGCAATAGGCCAGAAAACTAGCTACTAGAAAATCTTACCTCCCAAAGTGGAAGAGATTTTCCTTGTGGTGTCAGAAAAACCTGCATCCACTGACTGCAGAACCCCAGTGGTCTTGTCCTACCTGTGTGACCTTTTGAAATCCGGACTATCCTATTCCTCCATTAAAATCCACCTATCTGCCATCTCAGCTTGCCTGCCCCTGGTACCACCTTTAGCATCTAGATTAGAGGTCAAACTCTTCCTGAGAGGGGCACTACACCTCAGGCCACCAAAGAAGCCCATTCTGTCTCATTGGGACCTTAATTTTGTCATAGACAAATTGACTCTACCACCATTTTAACCAACCAAAGACTGCTTCCTCCAACACTGCACTTGGAAGACCATACTCTTGGTGGGCATAACCTTTGCCAGAAAGGTCTCTGAACTCCAGGCCCATATGGCATACTCACCCCTTCACTGCCTTCCACAAGGATAGGGTATGTTTGCATACTAATCCCATGTTCATACCCAAAGTGGTAAATGACTTGTCCTTAAATCAGACTATCAACCTACCAACCTTTTTCCCCTCTCCACAGAACTGAGCAGAAAGGATACTTCACTCCCTAGACGTACACAGACAGCTCAGGTTTTATTTGACCAAAACCAAATCCTTCTGAAAATCTGACAGGCTCTTCATCTTCTATAATGTTAGAGCCCTTGGTCAACCTGTTTCCAAGCAGACTATATCCTCTTGGATACCAAAAACCATTTTCTTTTGCTACACCAACCATGGTAACTCACTCCCAGCCCCAGTTAGGACACACTCAACCAGGGCAGTGTCCTCCTCAGGGACTTTCCTTAAAGGGCTGGACACAGCTGCTTTCCTAGAGGCAACTACTTGACCTCAGTTCACACATTCACCAGACACTACAAACTGAATTTGGTCTTTAAAGCCATGGCAGGATTTGCCAGAGACATCCTCCATGGGTTTATGGAAAGTGCTTCTGGTCCACCACCCCTTCATTAGGACAGGAGCTTCTGCACTCTCCCTGATGTCATGACTACAGCAGCATATGAATAGAAGGACATAGTATTGTTGTGTAAGAACTTACCATAACCTTAGATGTCCTCTTCTATATGCTGCTGTATAGTTTCCCACCCAGCCTTCCTCCTAACACTTGCCTGATCCCAGTTTCCTGGAGTAACCACTCTAGTTGCTGATTCTGGAAGTATTCAGTTCTGAAGAGGTGCATGCTGACGTCTGCTTTATACCTGATGTCCATTTACAACGTCCAAGATAGGTGCGGGATGTAACTTGCACCCTAGCGGTAGCATTTAACTTTTGTATAACGGCCAGATGTGTGTGAGTTCACCAGAGGCAAAACCCCCTGATGTCATGAGTACAGCAGCATATAGAAGAGAAGGACATCCAAGGTTATAGTAAGTTCTTACACAGCAGTACTTTCTTACCATAGCATTCCATCTGTGATGTCGATTTTCATCTGTTCTTGGCATCCCACCCTCCTTCCCCCATCTGTGAATTCCTGGAGGATCGAATAGTTGTCCTGGGTTCCTTGTTAGGTCTCACCTTGGACATGGCTTCTTCATGTTTGGTTATTATTCTTCTGCGTTTCTATACGGCTCTAAACTCAATCTGAGATAAAATGGAGAGAGGTGTTGTGGGTAGAGTCTTACTTCGAGAGATTTTTGGCTGGCACAAGCTGTATAATGGCTGAGCTTGTTCTGATTTTCAGAACCGATTACCCAAGAGTCAAGAATAGATGATTGACAACACAGATGGAACGTTATGGTAAGAACATAACTTCTTTTTGAATGTTTATTTCAGACTTTTAGCTTACTTGCATACACTCTTTGGCAAGCTAAACACTTGTATTGTTGCTTCTTAACACCATTTGAGCATGTTATGTTTTCATGACTTTTTGCTTCAGTGAAAGGACACAAACAAAATAAGCTATATTGAATTTCAGAATTCCCTATTCCCTTTTAGCTTACAATGGACAATCAAAACTTTGTACAGTTTTCAAAATGGAATGTTACCCCTACAGATAGGATGATTTGCCCCAAATCAATGGGTGCACATAAATGCATTGCATATTCTAAAATTGAAGTTACAGATGCTAGAGCTTGTGCTCCCATTTTCACTGATTGTGGTATATGTTCATTATTCCCTTTTCAGATGTGAAAAACAGCTTACATTATTGCATTCTCAACCCAGGTTAAGCATAATAGTTGCAGAACACTTTACATGTGTGTGTGTGTGTGTATATATATATATATATATATATGTGTGTGTGTGTGTGTGTGTGTGTATATATATATATATATATATATATATATATATATATATATATATATATAGTGAGTGGCAAAATGTAAACAGATTATATGCAAAGTGAATTTAAGTAATTTCAAAAGTGTTAGTAAAGATCATGCTTTTGTACTAAGATAAAGTGCAGTGACTGCCATTAAATAAATCCAAATTTTGTGCCGTATTATGTTTTATGCACTAAGGTAATAAAGCTGCTGGAGAAGTAACTGCTTGTGTAACTGTTCACTTTCCATACTTAAAAAGTTCATTAATTTTTTTATGAATTGTTTGCCAAGGTACCTTTAAATGTTGATTATATTATACCTTGCACATTTCACTCCGAAAACAGTGTTCAGACCTCTCTTGAATAATTCCAGCTGTGCACTGCTTGCTTCCAAGTAAAACCAGTCGTTAACTGAAAAAACAGCTAGTAACTTTGCAAAACAAGCAATTCAGAGCTGTCATTATAAATTCATAGAGCAAAACAGTCATAAAAGTGTGGGTACCTAATGGCAGTTCAACTTGCTTGATAGTTATTTGGTTACTACCTGTTATGTTTCCTATATACCCCTCTTCTTGTTTGGAGCGTTTGGGTTCCACCATGAGACCTAGGTAGATAGAGCTGATTGCATATCCATCTAATATATTTATATTGAGTTTATGTATTACTTGTTACTGCTGTTTAAGGACTAGCGCAGAGTCGTGCATTCAACAGCGAGTGAAGTCTTAATATCTGTCACGATTGAGTGTGCTGCCATAGTGAGTTTTTGTCAAATGGTGTACTTTTGGTTTATTTATTTTTTAACCTGCTTTACTGCTGATGTACACTTTAAGTGTATGTTACAGCTTGTAACACAATGCTTTCACTTCTATATATGTCAAAGTATTGTGTGTGTTATGTTACTTTAACAGTATGTAAACCACCCTATGATGAATGCCTAGCAAGCTAGAGTGAGAGCTAACACAAACTGCTCTCTATAATGGATTTATGAGCTGCAGTAACATTAAGTTGCTTAGTTAGCAATCAAAATATATATAAATATATATATGCTGGCTCTTTTGAATGGATTTTCAAGCTGTTATGCTTTCAGGTTAGTGACTTTTATTGTCATATGGTTCTGTTTTCGTTTGTATTCAGTTAGAGTTTTTATCGTGTTTACCTAATGTTGTCTTTTTTGCTTTTTTGGATACACCATGAACTAGAGTGTGATGTTTGCTTTATTTTAGATAATCCAACATTTTAAATAAGTTAAGTGCATTATGTGAACTTTATGTGTTTCTGCACGCTGCAGTATTTGAAGCGCTTGTTGTTCAGACTGTTTTCATTTTATGTTTGCAACTCAGCTGCATTAGAGTTGCTGTCATCCATAGGTGTTTATATGTTAGTTCGTATTAATCACCATATATAATGTTTTAATTATATGTATTTGTTTAGTGCAGATTTTAGCTTAGATACTGAATGTTAGTATATATGTCAGTAGTTTATATGACAATGTATTTTAGGCAATATATTTAATATTTTTTAGTATTGCCTTGAGGCAACTGTTTGCAGCATTTTTCAGCATAGGCTTTTCATGTGTTAGATATGAGTTAATGACCTTGCTGTTTCATTGGATAATTTATGACCAATGGTTTTCGTTTCATTAGTTTTTAAATAAGTAGATTTCTCATTTTGTATAAAGTCTGATGAAGCCTACGTGGCGAAAGCGCTAACTACAATAAATTATTATCCTTTTACTCCGGTCTCTCGTTTTACTTGGATACTTGAAAGAGTTTATGACTTGTGTTCCTGAAGAGGACTTTATGACCTGTGTTCCTGAAGAGGACTTTTATTCCTGTGACGTGGTGAGAACTGATAACTGAAACCAGTTGAACTGCCATTAGGTACCCACACTTTTATGACTGTTTTGCTTTATGAACTTTTTTCCTGTGTGGGCACCGTGCTCTGTTTGCTGTGTGTGGCCTTTTTTTGCTTTGTCATTATAAATTGCTTGTAATGTGCATGTCTTGTCTGCAACCAAATGCATTTCCCAGTTGAAGGGAGGGGAGCAGCAGCTATTAACTCTGCGTATACAAGGAGGAAATGTGTTCCATGCCCCTCACAGTTTTGTCTTATTTTTCAAGGATATTTGTTCACACAACCTTGTAGCATAAAATTATTGATTTCAATTTGTATGCTCACTCCAATAAAAACAGAGGGAACCATAGTCTCAGCTCGCATGTAATATGATTAATACACCTTTACATTCCCACACACCAGCAGCCCGAGTTCACAACATCATGGCAGCTTTAACACGATTCTTTCCAGTCCTCCTGTTTGCAGTGTAAAGCCTGGATACATTACAGTCAAGAAAAAGTACTTTATTACTCAGTATCAATACTGTATACAGCAGTCACCGATAAGACTCCCCCTGCCTCACATTTAATGTACTGAGTGCACACTATACAAAATTGCTTTACAAGTTACATCATGAAATTTCCACAAAAATATGCACAAGATGAAAAACTGTTTTATTCACTTCTATGTCTTCATTCCCTTCAATGGTCTTCTAAACATTAATGACATAAAGTAATGTTTATACTGCACAGTTCACTTAGTTTAACAAAGCCAAATTACAGTCTTTTATCAACCACTTCTTGGAAAGCTACATTTCATATATCTAATCCTATGTCTTTTGGGACTGATGCTTTGTAGACTACCATTTATTCACTGATTTCACATTGTTGCTGATCTCTTCCTGATCATCTCCATCTCCCAACAGTCTATGGTTTGTCCACGGTACTCATGATGCGGTCAGCTCCTTGGCAGTTTTCCTGACATGCAAGGGTTTAATTTTTGAACAATAAAAATGTTTTACTGATAGAATATTTTTATTAGCTTTGTCAGAAGAATGAGGAGGAGTCATCTCCTGCTTGCTGGTCTATTCATTGTTTGCTATTCCTTTTTTTTTTCCTGTCCTATTCTTCACCCAAAAATGTGCTTGATACTCCTGAAAAAATATTCTAATGACAGCTGGATACAGCAACTTGATTCTCCCACCCCTTTGTCCTGACATGGATGCTGGGAAAAACTTACTTCACTTTTATCTGGTATACAGTAAATAATCTTTTTCCACAAGTCCTTTTTTGTTTCCAGTTTAATACTTTTTCTTTGTCAGTTTTTGCCAGGAGCATCTCTTTCTGCATTTATTGCTCTATTTCTGCCCATAAGTCTTGGCTGCTTTCTCATGGCCAAATTTGCTGTGTGCACACTGCATCTACCCTCAGTTAATAAATTCTGCTGTAGAATACCAGACTATTTTCTTATTTGAAAAGTACTGAAATTAATGCGGTCTGTTCCTTCCATATTCTTTTGTTACAGCTGAAAATCTCAGGTTTTCTCCTAGTAGTCTGTCTTATAACGCTACTTTTTTGAAACTTCTCTTCTTGAAGTCTCATTCTCAACTAGCCTTTTATATTTCGTCCTCTGATTATTTGCAGTTTTATTAGATTTCCTTCTATTCCAGTGTTGCAGTATTCACTAGTGGGTTTACACTTCTTCCTATCAGCTTGTCCGGCCAGGTTTCCAAAGCTTTTCCAGTCCTTGATGGTGCATCGAACATCTGACGTGTTGGGAGGTACGTGGTCCATAAATGCGACGTCTGCGTGCACTGGCCCTCAGAACTTTTAAGCCACATGCCAGGTGTTCCTGCTACTCGCGGACATCGGATCAGTTTTGCATCAAGGTAAGTACCCCGTTGGGGTTTTATTTCAGTCCTTTTTTGTAGTACTATAGTCTGTTAATGTCTGGTAAGAACAAGTGCCACTGTGGTCGCCATTTTCCTCATAAAGACACCCACGACCAGTGTCTCTCTTGTTTGGGCAGGGATCACAATTATAAAAACTGCAACATTTGTAAGTCGTTTGTCCTTAAGACCCTTTGTCGCAGACTTCAGGACCTTGACTTATATCTTGAAAACCAGCGCCTTAGATCACTCTCTATGAAAGCCACCTCTGCCCCATACAAACCACCTAGGAAGAGGGCCAAGCCCACACAGCAGTCTATTTCCACTCCGCCTCCCTCTGCCCATTCTCTCAGCCTGTAGCCATCGTCAGCTTGGCCGAGGAACCAGCATCTGCCACTTCTGATAAAGTGGGTACGTATCAGGAGGCCAGACATCCAGAGCGGACGACACATCCAGAGAGGATATCCCGGTGCTTGATTCAGATGCCAGGGGGGATCCAGTAACTGGGATGGGTGCTTCGGACCAGGCCTCCACCGCTCCTTCTATGACTTCTAGGCCTACCACCAGCCAGACTCCGGCTAGGCCTACCAAGAAAAAACAAAAGACAAGGCATATTCTGCCAACCCCGGAAGCCTTGCCCCGACTGGCAGACCTTCAGCCAGAGCCTCTACAATGTCTTCCTGGCCCTTAGGCCTACTGCAGACCTTCCTTCAACTGCTCCACATCTTTTCAGCCCCAGGCTTGTCCTGCCTATGAAAACTCCTAGCCAACCTGCAGAGGAGGAAATGCCTGACTCCTCAGAGGATTCCTTGTCCTATTCTTTACAGCTTTTTTCCCCTTTGGGGTATGGATCCCTGAAAGAAGTCTCTGCAGAACCTGACACCCCTGTGGAGGATCATACCTTCAGGGACATAGTCAGTCTTATGATGCAACATTTTAAATGGGAATGTTCAGACATGTCTGAGGCTCAAAAAAGACTCTATGACCTGATCCAGATGGAATCTCCTAACCTGGCTGCTATTCCACCTGTCCAGCCTGCCTTCTGGGATGCTTTTGCTGCAGCATGCTTGAATCTAGATTCCCAGCCACCTGCCTCTAGAAGGACAGACAGACTATACAGGGTACCTGATGCAGAGAAATTCCTTTTCAGGTGCCCTCCAGCAGACCCAGCCACTATTTCCATTGCTACTGATAAGGTAAACAAACTTCTCCCTACTACCACTGTCTTGCCTGCAGACAAAAACAGCAAGGCCATGGAGAGGTGGGAAAGAAGATATACACTTCTGCTACCCTAGCTTTTAGGGCTACAAATTACCAGTCACACATGGCCAAATACTTCCTGGCTTTACTAGACAAAGCCTCCAAAGATGTCATTGATATCCCTGACTGTGCTGCAAAAGCATCCATGTCTTCCTTGCTCGGGTTCATCTCCCAAGGTAATAAACACTCTCTCAGGTGTGCGTATGATGCAGCTGAGGCCTCTGCCAGGTAGGCTGCATCTGCTTCTGTGTTGAAGAGATGCTCCTGGCTGCATCTACAGCCCCTCATGGATGACTTCAAGGCCGAACTCTTGGATGCATCTTTGGATCACTCTGCCCTTTTTGGTGCCTATGTGGCTGACCTTTTCAAGTCACTCCAACAAAAAGGGAAAGAACTCCCAAGACCTAAAGCATCTCCTTGTCTCTCCAGTCCCAAAGTTCCAGAGAAACTACCTGGCCAAGACACAATTCATAAGAAAAACTTCAAGGCCCTCTGCACACTCCAGGTCTAGAAGACCCCACAGGAGACAATTTACTCAGCCCTAGGACTCCTCAGGCCACTGCCCAGAGACCTCCCTTTCCAGAAAGGGCAGGCAGTGTCTGACTGCCTGCCTCCCTTTCTTCTCCCGCCTCCTCCCACCATACTTGTATCTTACTGTCTCCCTCACTGCTTCCCTGCATGGGCCCTAGTGACATCCGACAAATGGGGTTTGATAATCCTGAAGGAGGGTTACTTTTAATGTCTTGTGTATTTCCTCCCAGACTACCTATTCCCCCCCTTCTCAAAGGTCCCTCTTACCCGAGGTCCTAAACAACCTGCAACTCCAAGGCACCATAGAACTAGTCTCCCCCCTCGTCCCAAGAGAAAGGTTTCTATTCCAGAATTTTTTTGGTGCCCAGGAAGGAAGGACCATGGAGACCCATCCTAGATCTTTCCCATCTCAACCTCTTCTTGAAGGTCCCCTCCTTCAGGATAACACTACCCAGTCTATTTCCCCTCATCCTTCCTCAGGCCTTCATGGTGACCCTGGACATCAAGGAGGCCTATGTGCACATTCCCATAAAACCATCCTCCGGGAAATTCCTCAGGTTCAAAGCAGGCTCCTCTCCTTTTCAATTATGTGCCTTGCCTTTTAGACTGTCCACTGCACCAAGGGTATTTACAAAATGCATAGCTCCAGTCATTGCTTACTGCAGGACAAGGGGAATGCAGATTTTCCCATACCTAGACAACCGTCTCATTCAAGCAGCAGACGAACAAACCCTCCTCGCCCAACCAAAAGAGCTCCTGCTGCAGTCTGTAGGGTTCCTCATAAACTTCCCCAAACCCCAGCTAAATCCTACACAAGACATTATCTTCCTAGGATGCACAATCAGGAAAGACCTCAGTATGGCCTTCCTACCAGAGGAAAAAGTCCTTTCCCTGACCCGCCATCTACAGTCTGCCCTCATCTCACCCGTCCTGACTGTGAGGGAATTCTTCAGACTTCTTGGGGACATGGCAGCCACTATTCCCATGCTACCCCTGGCAAGGTTACACATGAGGAAAATGCAATGGTATCTACACTTGGTATGGACCCAGCACTCGCACCCCTTCGAGTTCAGGATCCCACTCCTCCCCTGCCTCTACCACAAACTGAAGTGGTGGCTGGCCCAGGTTACCCAAAACCCGGGCTTTCCCCTGCAAATGCCCTCCCCTTCCCAAATCATGCATGCAGATGCATCAGATCTGGGCCGGGGGGTGGGTGACTCTGGACACGAGAATGGTGCAAGGTTTGTGAGCAGACAAGCACAAACACTGGCATATCAACATCAAGGAAATGTCAGCCATACTTCTTGCCCTGCAGGCCTTCCATCCTCTACTCAGACAAGGCACCCTAAAGATCTATACAGACAACATCACAGTGATGTGGTACCTGAATAAGCAAGGAGGGACAAAGTCCTACCTCCTCTGCAGGCTAGGTTTACAGGTATGGGATCTGGCCATCTCTCAGGGGATATCCCTCCAGGCAGCCTACATCCCATCCCAACACAATTGTCAGGCAGACTCTTTAAGCAGAACCACCACAGACAGTCATGAATGGATGCTGTCCGGAGATGTATTCCTAGATCTGATCCACAGGTGGGGTATTCCTCAGATAAACCTGTTTGCCTCCTCCACAAACAGGCAACTCCAGAGCTACTGCCCCATGAACTGATGACCTGAAGACACTGCAAACAGATGCCTTTTTAATTCCTTGGAAAGGGAGATTCCTGTACACCTTCCCCTCTTCCCTCTGATCCAGATAGTCCTACTGAATATTCAGCAGGACTCGCCAAAAAATCTTGTTGGTGACTCCGCACTGGCCAAGGCAGCACTAATTCCTCCTACTACCTACTACTTCATTTCTCCAAGGGCAATCACCACAAGTTTACCCCCTTATGTGGATCTACTCACACAGCACAATGGGACTCAGATTCACCCACAGTGGAGATCCCTGCACCTCTCCTTGTGGCTTATAGGATTCTGATTCCCTTCAGACACCAGTACAACGAGGACGTGCTCTGTCCTGCAGGAGGCCAGGAAACCCAACACAAGGAAATCTCATCTCTCAAAGTGGAGAAGGTTTTCTGTCTGGTGTCAGAAAAGCCAGATTGGAGCCACTGGACAGCGACTTGCCTCTGATTCTGTCATACCTGTGTGAACTCCTGAAGACAGGCTTGTCATACTCCTCCTTAAAAGCGCACCTGTCATTTCTGCCTGCTTGCCTATGGAACCTCCGCTAGCATCCAGACTGCCAGACAAGCTATTCTAAAAGGGTGTTTTACATTTAAGACCCCCCAGAAAACCAACCCCTCCTTCCTGGGACCTTAACTGTGTCCTAGAAAAACTCACTCTGCCACCCTTCGAACCAGCTGGCAAGGCTGATTTGAAATTTTTCACTTGGAAGACAGTACTAGTAGCTCTGACATCAGCCAGGAGGGTCTCAGAGCTCCAAGCCCTTATGGGCTACCCCACCCTTCCTGGATGTCCTTCAAGAATGCAACTGCAGTCATAACATATGGGTTGTCCTGCCTCAGGCAGCCCTCGGTCGGCCGGTTTCCAAAGTCTGGGTCCGGTGTCGGCTGGTGTCGCCTCCTCTCCGACGTCAGAATGGCTGGAGTATAAAGGCATCAGCCGACCCCATCTTCAGTCTTTCTTGCCGCGCGGTGCCCGAAGCAGAAGCAGTTCGCAAGTGCCGGTCGGTCAGCTCCTGTGTTTTCAGTACCGAAGTCATCTAAAAGCTAAGTACCCCGTTGGGGAACATTTTTTCTTGCCTCAGCTGATGTCAGAACAAATTGAAAAAGTTAATAATTGTTTGCCTTGTGGTAAACAAATACCTCATAAGGACTTCCATTCTTATTGCCTCCCTTGCCTGGGCCCAGACCACGACGTCTCGGCCTGTGCTGCCTGTGCTTGCTTTAATAAGCGCACTTTCAGGCGCCGGGCAGAATTTGCCGAAGACTTTTTCGGCGAATCTTTCGCTTGTATCATGCCGTCGGAACAACCGACATCTCAATCTACCAAAAAACGAAAGGACCGGGACCGACATCCTCGGCCCGCGTCCTCCACCTATACTCCTCCTAAACCTCCGCGAGTGCTTCGGTCCCTTGGGCGGTAATTCAACCGCTCCAGGCCGACACAGCGTTAACACGCCCGGTCTCGGAATCTACACGGTGCGGTTGTTGATTTTCCTCCAGAAACCGAAGTTCTGGATCTACCCGACACCATTCCTGTGGACAAGGTTACTCCTGCACGTGGGGCAGCTAGGCCTCCTGTATCCATGTCCATCAAGGCTTTTGCACGTGCTAAGGCCGCCAGCCAGGCCAAGGCCCATCCTAAACCTACTGCCCAGGCCCCTTCTTCTGATAAACAGATCATGTCACTTGCTGCAGATCTTATTTCTCTTATCAGGGGGTCTCACCCTCATCCAGACAGAGGTTCTCAGCCGCCTGCAGAGAAAAGGCCCAGACCTGAGCAGGCAGACAACCTCTCTTCAGATGAAGCCTCTGGGGATTCTGAGCATTCAGATACCCAAGAAGAATCCTTCCAAGTCTATGAGGACTCTGATGCTGAGGAATCAATCCCCTCTGCCTCTCCTCCAGAAGATTTTTCGTTCGGTGAAGTCCTACACTCTAAGGGAGCATTTTAAATGGCAGGGTCAGGAATTCTCTGATTCCAGGAAAAGACTACGTACCTTCATCGAGCTTCCCCAGCACAGACCTTTAGCTATCCCTCCAGTTATGGATGTCCTGGATGAGGTCTTCTCTGACTCCAGTGCTAACCCTGATTCTTTCCCTCCTGCTCCTGTCAAGCCAGACAGATATTATAGGGTCCCTGACACCCACAAACATCTCTTTAAGGCCCATTCTGTGGATCTAGAAACTATTTCACAGGGCCCCAAGGGAGTGGCTACTTCCACAGCCAAGAATCCACTGCCAGCGGATAGGGAAGCTAGGTCCCTGGAGAGATGGGGTAAAAAAGTTTATACCTCTACCACCCTGGCCACGAGGTCACTTAACTGCCTTTTTCATATGTTTCAGTACCAGGATTTTTTACTGGATAATTTACAGAAAAAGATAGCCTCTCCTGAGCCTATTGATAGAAAGGCATTGCAGGATCTAGTACATAACACTCAGCAGGTTAGCAATCATTTTCTTCAGTGTGGTTATGATGCATTGGAGGCTTCATGTAGGGCAGCTATGACTGGGGCTGTTATCGTAGACATGCTTGGTTAAAAGAACAGCCACTGCCAGACCATGTTAAAGTAAAGTTACTTGATGCACCTCTGGAAAAACAGAAGCTTTTTGGTGCTAATGCACAAGATGTGTTGAAGTCCATTGAGGAAAAAGCTAAATCAGTACAGACAGTCAAAGATTTCCTCCAGGTTCAGCCTCCCAGATTCAGCAGGAATTGGCCTTCAAAGAATTGGTCCTTTCCAGACACTGACAAGTTTCAAAGGGAAAAACAGGCGTGCCCGAGGTAGAGGGCAATACCGAGGCTCCTACAGGGGCCGCCAATGGCGACCACCAAATCAAAGAAGTGGCGCAGGCAGTTCAGCTGCACCACAAGGACAACCACAATGACTTGACTTTCATACTGCCTACAAAGGTTCAAAGAGAAGCACCTTTGGGCGGAAAATTATCCTTATTCTCAAAAAACTGGCATATCTTAACCAAGGACAAATGGATTCTGGATTTAATAGACAAAGGTTACAGATTCCACTTCCATACTTTACCAATAAGACAAGGCATGCCAAACCTGCCACTTCATCAAAGGGCAGAGGCACTCATTCAAGTTTCAAAGCTGTTAAATATAAAAGCAATAGAAAAGGTCCCTCCACAGGAACACGGCCAGGGATTTTATTCAAGACTGTTCCTTGTTCCAAGAAAGGAAAACAAATGGAGGCCTATACTGGACTTGTCTACTCTAAATACTTATCTCATTGTGCCAAAGTTCAAAATGCTGACGTTGCAGCAACTCCTTCCCATGCTGGGCAAGGGGTCTTGGCTGGTCACTCTGGACCTCAAGGAGGCATACCTGCATGTCCCAATCAGACAAAGCTGCAGAAGATGCCTCAGATTTCTTGCAGGGACAGAGCATTATCAATTCTCAGCATTGCCGTTTGGCTTATCTACTGCACCCAGAGTGTTCACGAAATGCCTGGCATCAGTAGTGGCACACTGCAGACTCAGGGATTCAAATATACCCCTACCTGGACGACTGCCTCATACAAGCAGACAACAAACAAACCTTGATAGCAAACTTGGACTATGTCATTCAATTACTACAGGCCTTGGGATACACAGTCAACATTCAGAAATCAAGACTTCTGCCATCCCAACAGATTATTTTCCTAGGAGCCAAACTGGACACAAAAACACAAATGGCTTATCTCACAGAGGAAAAACAGCAGCAGTTACCAGAGTACTTCAAAGGCCTAGCAAAGCTCTCCCAGCTGACTGCAAGGAAAATCCTGCAGGCCCTGGGGTTCATGGCATCTTGCATTCTTCTGATACCTTTGGCAAGACTTTATATGAGAAAGCTGCAATGGTACTTAAAAAGCTTATGGTCCCAACACAGCCAAAGCCTAGAGGACGTAATCCCACTCATTCCATGTCTACAAAGAGAATTTTTTTGGTGGGCTCAAACAAGTCAGTTAAACAAAGGCATGTCTTTCAACAAACCTCAAGCAGGTCAAATGATTACAACAGACGCCTCAGACCATGGATGGGGGGCGCACATGGAGGGCAGATGCATTCAAGGTCAATGGACACCAAGGGAAAGGCATCTGCACAAAAACCAAAAAGAGATGTTGGCAGTGATACATGCAATCGAGTCTTTCGAAAAATCACTTCAACAAGGACATTTGCTAATAAGGACAAGACAACACCACTGTTATGTGGTATATAAACAAGCAGGGAGGCACTCATTCTTATTCCCCTCTGCAGACTAACAATGATTCTCTGGGAAAAATCCCTAAGTCTGAAGATACATCTGCAATCCCAGTTTGTGCCAGGCAAGGACAATGTACTGGCGGACAAGCTGAGCAGAAATTTCTTGGATCCACACGAATGGATGCTGCTTCCTCACATTTTCTCACAAATAACAAGGACATGGGGAAGACCGGACATAGATCTCTTTGCTTCTCACATGAATCATCACCTGAAAAAGTTCTGTACAAGGACCCACCATCCTCTAGCCTGGAAAACGGATGCTCTCCTTCAGCTGGAATTCCCTAACAATTTATGCATTCCCTCCTCTACCATTGCTGACCAAGGTGATACTGAAGATCAAAGCAGAACAACCAACAGGCATTTTGATAGCTCCAGACTGGCCAAGGCAGCACTGGTACCCATTGCTGTTGAGCATAACTCGGACCAAACCGTGGCCTCTGCCACTATGGCCTCTGCTTCTAACACAACACGATTACAGGACTGTTCATCAAAACCTGAAAACATTGCATCTGACAGCCTGGAGGCTACCATAACTCCTTCCGATATCTCTCTTTCCAAAAAAGTTCAAGAGATCTTACTGGAAGCACGCAGACCTTCCACCAGAAAAACCTATTCAGCCAAGTGGAAGAGATTCATCATCTGGAATGCTAACAGGGTCAGGATACAACAGTATTGAGTATACCTCAGATATTGGAATACTTGGCAGAAATGTTTCATACTGGTCTCTCATATTCTTCCATAAAGATTCATGCCTCAGCAATCTCAGCAAAATACAATTGTGATCCACCTGTGTTTTGCATCCTTTGCTAAGACAGTTCCTAAGAGGGATAAAGAATATCAAACCTCCCAGGAAACCGCCAATACCTGCATGGGACCTCAATTTCATCTTGGAAAAATTAACTCTTCCTCCCTTTGAACCAGCAGCAACTTCAGAAATGCAATTTCTCTCATGGAAAACGGTTTTCCTATTGGCAATCACATCAGCAAGAAGAGTCTCGGAGATACAGGCACTCATGGCAGTACCTCCTTTTCTCATTTTTCATCAGGACAGAGTCTCTCTAAGACTCAATCCTTCATTCATGCCAAAAGTAATTTCCAGGGTGTCTCTAAATCAAGCCATTCACCTGCCTACTTTCTTCCCCAATCCTCAAAACAGGGGGGAAGCACTGCTGCATACTTTGGACATACACAGGCAACTACGCTACTACTTGGACAGAACTAAGGCCACCAGAAAGTCTGACCAACTGCTTGTAGCCTATGCTGCTGGAGTACAAGGAAAAGCAATCTCCAAACAAACAATTTCCAAATGGATTGGACACTGCATCAGATTCTGCTATTTTTTTCATGGAAAAAGTATGCCAGCCAATATTAGGCCACACTCCACCAGAGCTATAGCCACATCCACAGTTTTCCTAAGAGGAGTGGCTACAAAGGACATTCTAGAGGCTGCTACATGGAGCTCTGTGCATACATTTACCAAGCACTACAACCTGCCTTTATACTCCAGATCCTGAGCAGGCTTTGCTTCGGCAGTCCTGCAGGGCATTTTAGCTACACCATCACCTTCTTAGTTCCAACCACCCCCAGCTTGGCTATGGTATTCAACCCATATGTTATGACTGCAGTTGCATTCTTCAAGAACATAGTACAGTTTTGTACCTACCATAAATGTAGATGTCTGATAGATATGCAACTGCAGTCGGATTTTCCCACCCTCCTACCCCTCTGCAACCTTCTTTATGGGTCCACTCCCCCTATTCCCATTAGCTGGGGGTATCTCCTATGGTGTATCTGTTTATTACTGTTGTGCATGTCTGGAATTGTTTATCCATTCACCAAATTTAGCCTTCCTAGGAGGGCACCTGGCATCTGGGGCAAGAAACACTGAAGAAGATGGCGTCGGCAGATGCCTTTACACTACAGCCGTTCTGACGTCGGAGAGGAGGCGACACCAGCCGACGCCGGACCCAGACTTTGGAATCCGGCCGACCGAGGGCTGCCTGAGGCAGGATAACCCATATGTTATGACTGCATTTGCATATCTATCGGACATCTACATTTATGGTAGGTACAAAACTGTACTTTTTTCATATGGACGGTGTCACCCTCAGGATTAATCCCTCCTTCACCCCCATGGTGGTCAATGACTTTTCCCTGAATCAGGCGATTCACCTACTCACCTTCTTTCCAAGTCCTCAAGGAGACAATGAGAGAGTCCTACACTCCCTGGATGTCCACAGACAACTTAAATTCTATTTGTGTAAGACCAAGCCTTTACACAAACCAGACCAGCTGTTTGTTTCCTTCCACCCCAGGCTCTGGGAAAAGCTGTGGGAAAATAAGCCATTTCTTCTTGGATTGCTAGAGCCATTTCCTTTTTGTTACACACACCATGGGAAGACACTGACAGGCAATATCAGAGCCCATTCCACAAAAGCCATGGCTTCCTCTGGAGCCTTTTTTAAAAGGCCTAGACACCAACTCCATTCTGGAAGCAGCTGCCTGGTCCTCTGTGCACACCTTCACCAGACACTAAACTGGACCACATCTCCAGGGCCAGGGCAGGATTTGCCAGGGCTATCCTGCATAGGTTCCTGGAATCCTCATGCATACCACCTCCCAGCCAGCAGTGAGCTTTTGTACTGGCCCACTAGTGAATATTGCAACATTGGAATAGAAGGACGTAGGAAAGTTGTGTAAAATTTTGCCATAACCATAGATGTCCTTCTCTTCTTTGGAGTATTCCTTCCCTCCCACCATCCCCCTCTTATCCTTACACTTGCTCTCCTTGGCTTCTGCACAGGCTAGGCCATCAGGACTGGCTCCGTTTGGGGCTTCCTTGGTTCTGAGGGCTGGTGTGCGCAGACATCACATTTATGGCCCACGTACCTGCCAACACGTCACACATCCGCACCATCAAGGACTGGAAAAACTTTGGAAACCTGGCCGGACAAGCTGATCGGAAGAAGGGTAAACCCACTAGTGAATACTGCAACATGGTAGAGGGGGACATCTATGTTTATGCTAAAATTTGACACAACTTTCCTTTCATCTAAATAGTTACCTAAAGCATTTTCTATTATTTCCAGCATTTTGTTCTTTTACTTTATATATCCCTTATGTGTTTTACTTACTTTGAACTTTCGAAGCACGCTTCCCCATGGACTACTCTGTATTCACCCATTGTACAGTGAAATTGTTCCTAAAAGGAGTGTTTGAACTCAAACATCATAGGAAACTGGTATTGTACTCATGGTGCTTTAATTTCATACAAGGAAGGTTAGTGCTCACTTCTTTTGAAGTGTGTTCCTCAGTGGCACTAAAACATATATTTTCCATTGACCCTATTTTTGTTTGCTGTTACCTCAGACAGAGGGCTATATTTATTTTATGTTGGTCTATTAAGTAAATTGGACTATGGATTATTTTAGCCATGACTGAAGCCTGAGACAGTATGCCACAGGTTCAGTGTATGCATGTGTGGTAGTATCGTATGTTATTAAATGGCTATAATTAAGATTGAAGTTAGGTTAGGTTGTTATAGTGAAATGATATCAACATGATTAAAAATTGGTCTGAATGTAGCCAAGTGAGAAAAGCAAGTTCTGTGCATGCATTTACAGGTAAACTTGGCTCAACTTGAAAGAAGAGGACCATAATCATAAATATATTTACAGCTCACTGTACATTTAGAAGTCAGTATGGTTGTACTTGGATAAAGTTATATGTTGCACATTTTGTAGTAGCCTTGTTCATTAAGAGAGAATGCAGACTTTAAAATGTGGAGGTATTAGGATGAATGCAGGTGGAAATGAGAAGTGATAGTGAAAGCATTGTGCTGAATTTTCAGTAAGCAGGAAGTGTTGTAGAGAAGTAAGGTATTAGCATATGACCAAATAGGTTTGAAGATTTGTGGATTTCGGAGTGTAATAGAACATTTGCAGTGACTTTTATGAACTGCAGAAATTGAATAAAGGTAAAATGATGGGATTGAAAACATTTACTTTGGGTGATGTCAGAAAAATGAGAGTAATGACATTTGTATATGGGTACAGATCTTACAGACAGGAAGCGAGTAGCAAGGTATATTTTACAGAATGTACTTTCAGTAATGCAGTCCATGATAAAATCCCAGTCCAGGTTAGACAGAGAGTCCCTCATCTACTCTCTTCAAGAGGAATCTTGATGAGTGGATGGGAGATCGTAGGTTTACCCCGGGTATCACTTCTGTCTCACTGTTAGACATAGGCACAGTATACTAACCTCGAAAAAGGGCATAGCAAAATTCATTTAAAATGAGTGGCAAAAGCCAAACACACACTGGCTAGGCTTATAAATGCCCTAGGGCAGATAGCCTAGTATGAACCTATGAAAATATGGCATTTTTAAGGAAGGAGTGTGAGGGGAACTGGGATGTGAGGGTAGGAAGAGGCTGAGATTTATATTCTGTACTAGTGAGGTCAGAAGTTCCGAAACAGCAAATAGTACGTGGTAATGCAGTAGTGAAAAGAAGCTCTTTCAGTGATTGATAAAATTTTGGTTGTGTTTTAAGTGAGTAGTTGGGGCAGGGTAATTAGCAATATATTTCAGTTGAGCTTTTTATGTAATGTATGTTTATTCTAGACGCTTACCCAGGATGACCAGAGACGGTATGTATTCAGCCTTAAGGGGTTACAGCTTTCTTAGCAGTTGTCCAGAACCTTGGTAGAATTAGTGGTATTGTGCCTGTAAAAGTTAAGGTTATGGTGTTTCCCTTTTTTAACTTTTCCAAATGTTTTGGGATTCTAATTCCTTGACAGGAATGGACCCCATTCCTGAGTCAGGGTATGATTAATGTGAATGAAATTGGTATTCTTTCAGTCTTTGATATTTGCAAAAACTGATTTTCTCATCACCTACAGTATACCCAGAATTATTGCTTCTTTAGTATATATACATGGTTGCATGAATTGGTAGCATATTTAAGTGCGCATGAAGTTCTTTGTTCTTCTGCTCCTACAACTATCTACTATTGGAATGAGTTAGTTGTCTATTCCACTTTGCTGTAGTTTCTTCTTGGTTTGACATTGTGTCAATATGCAACACATTGTAATTGCTGGGTGAAGCTTTTTCTATCCTGGGACCTGTGTACCTAATTTTTTTTTTAATATGTAAACTTTTTTCAATGATGCATAGAAAACATTTTATACATCGCTATTGTCTGGGTGAGATTTTTGAAAAAGTAACAAGTCCACTCTATGGAGATGCTCACCAAGGCTCGAGGATGATTTCACATCCAGCAATATTACTCTTTTCTTGCTGATTACATATTCCTATGTTGACCATTACTTTGTGGTACAAGTCTTCTAATTGTTTATGTAATAGGCTGTTTTTACATTAGCAGATTTAGGTCCACTTTGATTGTTGCAAGGTGATATTATACCTGCTTATAGTTTGTGTTTTCAGACATGTAATGATCTGTATTGTTAATTACATATAATGTATATTTTGGGATGTCCTTCAAGGATGCATCTGCAGTCCTAACATATGGGTTGTCCTGCCTCAGGCAGCCCTTCAGTTGGCCGGATTCCAAAGTCTGGGTCTGGCCTCGGCTGATGTTGCTCTTCACCCGACGTCATAGCTGCTGGGGTATAAAGGCATCAGCCGACGCCATTTTCCCCAGTCTTTCTTGCCGCGCGGTGCCCGAAGCAGAAGCTGTTCGCAAGTGCCGGTCGGTCAGATCCAGAGATTTCTACTACCGAAGACTTCTAAAAAAGCTAAGTACCCCGTTGGGGACTCTTTCTTGCCTCAGCCGATGTCAGACAAAGTAAATAATTGTTTAACTTGTCGGAAACAAATACCTCATAAAGATTTCCACTCTTACTGCCTTCCTTGCTTAGGCCCAGACCACGACGTATCAGCTTGTCTAGCCTGTGCTTCCTTCAACCGACGGAGGCTTAGACGTCGGAGTTTGCAGAGGAGTTTTTTGGTTCTGCTTTTGCATACAAAATGCCGTCTGAGACTCCGACTACACAAATAGCTAAAAAGCGCAAGGAAAAGGGCCGACACTCGCGGTCCGTTGATTCGGCTGAAACCACGGTTAGGCCAACCGCGAGTGTCTCGGTTTCGGCTGAAACAGAGTCCTCTGTTCTTCCTTCGGCCGAAAGCATGCCTCCGATAACCGAGGCCTCACAGACCATGGCTGAATCTGCTACTGAAATTACTGCTACAGAAGCAGGCACCCAGGATTTGTTTTTTGACACTATGGGCTGTAGCCCCCTTCTATGCTTAGGCTTTTCAGGCCTAAAAAGC
>NC_056746.1:902355410-902372267 GCF_019279795.1 Protopterus annectens
AAGAGCTTTTAATTACATTATAACTTTATTCATCACTGATGGGACAGAATCCCAAGCTACTTGGAAAACCTATGTGGCCCTTATGGAAGAACATTCCTGAGAACCATTGAGCCGAAGGTCACTCTTCCCCTGGACAACAGATCCAATTTGTAATGCCTGATGAAGGTATGGGGTTTAGCCCAAATGATTGCTGCACAGATGTCATCCATGGAAGCCCTGGAGTGGAAGGCAACAGAAGCTGCAATAGCCCTAGTTGAGTGAGCTTTGATTTGAGCAGGCTTGGATTCATTCGTAAGAGAGTATGAAAAGGTAATGCAATCTCTGAGCCATTTTGACAAAGTAACTTTAGCTACAGCGCACCCCATTCTAGGACCAGAAAATGAAATGAAAAGTTGGTCCAACTTGCGAAAGGACTTCTGTCCAGGAAGAAACATAGCTGTCTATGAAAGTCCACTGAATGCAGGCAGTATTCTCTCTTGTTTGAATAATTAGGAAAAAATACAGGGAGCTCAATGGACTGGTTAATAGAGAAGTCGGAAACAACCTTGGGTAGAAAAGATGGATTAGTATGAAGTGATACTCTGGCCTTACGGAAGATCAGGTACAGGCTCTTGTTGCATAAGGCTTGCAATTCAGAAATCCATCTGGCTGAAGTGACCACCACCAAAAACAGACTTCCAAGACAGGAATTTTAGATCACATATCACGGCTGGCGCAAAGGGGGGCAGAGAGAGCGACTGGAGAACCCGGGAGAGATTCCACGCCTCCACAGGCTGCCTGATAGGTAGTCTGCTATGGAAGATTCCCTTCAGAAAAGTCTTACAAAGTCGAGTGGAAATAAGAGGGACTCCATCTGAACCATTACGGAAATTGGAAATAGCTGCTAAATGGACTAGAATGGTGGAAGCGGATGCCCCATTGTTAAACAACTCAGAAAGATAATGAAGAACAGCAGCTATAGGAGTTGAAAAAGGATTTAGCATTAGATTATGTGACCAGATAGCGAATTTCCATTTGTCTCTGTAAAGTTTTCTGGTGGATGGTTTATGGGAGGCCAGAATAATATCTCAGACAGAAAAGGAAAGTGTTTCCTGCCTGGCAACTAACGTAAGTGGGGAAGTCAAGCTGTCAGCTTGAGAGTGGATCGATTTGGGGGAGCCAGCCCTTGTGGGTGAGATATTAGGTCCTGACGAGTGTCCAGGATCCAAGGAAGTTGTAACAGATGAGGTTGGAGGAAGGGAAACCACACTTGAGGCTAGAAAGGGGCAATGAAGATTACTTTGCATCTCAACCGAATAGCTTTCCTTAGAAATAGGGGTAATCAGTGGTATCGGAGGATAAGCAGAGGAGACCCGAGGACCAATCATGAGTCAAAGCGTCTCTCGGTGACTCCCCCCCATCTGGGGGAAAGAGGGAAAAGTAGCTGCTGCATTTTTTGTTTGGAGAAGCGAAAAGATCACAGCAAGGCTGGCCCCAATGGCTGAAGATTTCTGCCGTCACTCCTGTGGAAGGAGGATGCATCTGCTCAGCCTGTCCACAATCACACTGGATCTCCCCGGGATATGCATTGTGATTAGAAAGCAGTTGGAAGCTATTGCCCAATGCCAAATTCTCATGGCCTTGCAACATAAGGGGTAGGATTTGGTCCCTCCTTGTTTATGTACCAGACGATGGACATATTGTCTGACTGGATTGCAATCGTTCCAGATGGAAGGAGCGGATGAAGTGCCTGCAACGCTAACAGCACCGCTCTCAACTCCAGGACACTGATATGCAAGTTGACCTCTAGGCTGGATCACGTGCTTTGGACAGTCTTTCCCTGGAAGTGCCCCTCACCCTATCAGGGAAGCGTCCGTGGTCACAGTGGCACTGGGTTGGGGAGTCTGGAAGGGGTGACAACAAAAATTTTCGTCCGTTCGCATCCACCAGAGGAAATCTTGTTTGCAGGAGTTGGTGATGAGGATCTGTGAGCTCAGGGGATGAAGAATGGGGCACTGTAGTAGTGTCATGTGCTATCTGGCTAGGAGAACAATTGGAATGGCTGCGGCCATGGACCCCAGAGCCTGTAGAACTTCCCTTGCAGACACCTTCCTTCGACAGAGTATCCCTTGTACTTGTAACCTTAATCTCTGAAGTCTGTGAGGAGGATGAGAGACTTGGCTTGCTAGAGTGTTGAATGCTGCCCCTATAAATTCCAACTGCTGGGTGGGATGAAGGTTGGATTTTTCACAGTGTATGGTGATGCCTAGGAACTCCGCTAGTTCTAGAGTGCATTGGAAGATCCTGACCAGTAGGCGCTTGATGGGGGCGGAGAGGAGACAATAGTCTAGATAGAAAAACACCTGGAATCCCCGAAGTCTCAGATGAGCTGTCACCACTGCTAGGCATTGCTTTAACACTCTGGGGGCCATTGAGAGACCGACTGGCAGGGTTCTGAACTGGTAATGATGGTCTCCTAGCCGGAAGCCAAGGAGACTCCTGGAGCGCTTGTCCATTTTGATGTGGTAATACGCATCCCGGAGGTCTATCAAGCACATCCACACATCCTCTCGAAGAAATGGGAGAATGGATTGTATAGTGACCATGCAGAATTTGGTCTGAACTACTGACTTGTTTAGTTGGCTGAGATCCAGAATGGGCCTCCAGTCCCCGGTCCTTTTTGGCACCAAAAAGAATCTTGAGTAAAACCCACATCCGCACTTGTCTGGGGGGGACCTGTTGGATGACTCGTTTTATACACAGCTTCAATATTTCTGAAGCTGCCTCTTCTCTTTGACTGGGTGGAACATCGGGAAGGGATTTTGGTGGTCTTGGATAAGAGATTAGAGGGATGTAGTAACCTCTGGAAATTATTCTCTGCACCCACTGATTGTTTGAAATAGAGAGCCAAGCAGCTTGGTGCAGAGAGAAACGAGCCCAGACAGCTTCCAGAGGAAAGCAATCCGGCAACACTTCAGGAGTGCTGATATGGTCATCCAGAGAAAGAATCCCTGGAGTCCTGATTTTGAGGACCTCCTCTGCCCCGAAAGGGGTGTCTTCCATTACTGGAACCCCCTCTGCCTCTGGGGGAGTCCTCACCACGTGCACTACAGAAAGGGCTTTGAGATTTTTTGTGCCACATCTTTCCACTCCTCTGGTTCCTGGAAAAGGAGTGCTAAGGCTTGGAAAAACATAGTCCAACAGCAGAGAACGTTTTTACATCCTGCTCACACCTGGCTAATGTCTTTCACTTTAGAACTGAACAAAGCTGACGGCTCGATAGGGGCATTAAAAAGGAAGACTTTAAGGAATCCAAGAGGTCACAAATGCGCATCCAGTCTCAACTACGTCTGCACCCGCAGCTCCAGCTGTCCTATCAGTTGAGTGGGACAGCAACCTCATAGACGAGATGGAAATCGACTCTAGGGTAGCAAGTTGGGAAGCAACTTTGTCAAGTGCCCTGTCCGAAACCTGACCTGAGAGGGTTCCAGAGAGTTCAGTGATGAGATCCCTTTGGAGCCTCATAAAATGCAACAGAAAGTTCAGAGACCTAAAGTACAGTTGTGTACACTTACCATAAATGTAGATGTTAGAGTGTATTCACTCTTGCAGTCATTACATTTTGGTAATCTGCTGGCAGGTTGCCCTCAGTCGGCCTGAATTCCAAAGTCTTGGGTCCTGCATTGGTTGCTGTCTCCTCTTTCATGACGTCAGGTTGTCAGGGGTATAAAACATGCAGCAGACGCCATTTTCTTTAGTTTTTCTTGCCCCCGATGTCAGGTGCCCCCAAAAAGGTAGTTAAAAAAAAAATATATATATATATATATATATATATATATATATATATATATATATATATATATATACACACACACACACACACACACACACACACACACACACACATGCATCAGTATAAACTTTACCTTCATCTACAAGCATACACCACAAAGGTTGTAGAAGATAGTGAAGGAAAGATAAACTCCAGAATGACAGGGGGATGGCGGGAGGATAACCTGGACTGCAACAGTGAATACATTTGAACATTTACATTTATGGTAAGTGTACACAACTGTACTATGTTCTTCGTGTTTCACAGTTGCAGTCATTACATTTGGGTAGAATCCCAAAGCTATGGTTGGGAGGCTGGAGCTAAACAGCATTAGGAGCGGCTATAAGGCCCTGCAGAACTGCAGTGGCAAAGCTTGCCCTGGATTTAGAGTAGAGAGGCAAATGATAATGCTTTGTAAAGGTGTGAACAGAACTCCAAGTAGCAACCTCTAGAATGTCTTTGGTTGGTACTCCCCTTAGAAAGGCTGAAGTAACTGCAACTCTGGTGGAATGAGACCTAATGCCCTTGGGCACAAGTTTACCATGGTGTAAGAAGCAGAAACCGATGCAGTGGCTTATCCACTTTGAAACTGTCTGCTTTGATATTGCCTTGCCTTCTGATCCTGCAGCATATGTCACTAGTAATTGCTCGGTTTTTCTTAGAGCTTTAGTCCTGCTTAAGTAGAATCTTAGCTGTCTGTGTACGTCCAAGGAATGCAGAATTCTCTCCCCCTTGTTCTATGGATTGGGATAAAAGGTTGGCAGATGAATTGTTTGGTTAAGAGCCACACTGGAAACCACCTTAGGCATAAAAGTAGGATTTGTCCTCAGAGATACCCTGTCTGGGGTGAAATATAATAAAAGGCTCTACAGCCATGAGGGCCTGTAGCTCAAACTCTTCTTGCTGAAGTAATTGCTAGTAGCGGAGCTGTTTTCCATAAGAAGAACTTTATATCAGCGGTAGCAGCTGGTTAAATGGAGGCAGGGTGAGCTTTTCAAACACATAATTGAGGCCCCATGCAGGCAGTGGTAATCTTCTAAGGAGGCCTTAAATTTTTGGCTCCTCTAAGATACTGCTTTAATAAAGGATGAGAAAAGATTGGTGGCTCTGTATTGTAATGAGCCGAAATGGCAGATGCATGGATTTTAATTGAGAAATATAGGCCTTTGTCAAGCATCTCAGTTAAGTATTGCAATATCTGAGGAATATTTGGTTCTGCTGTATCAGTTCCTTGTACTTGATTCCAAACACAGAATCTCTTCCATTTGTCAGCATAAGATTTTCTAGTACTAGGCCTTCTGGTTTCCAAAATGACATCCATCACAACTTTACTGAGAGGAGCTGTTTGTATGATTACATGATCAGCCATGCTGCCAGGTTCAGTGTCTGTAGTGGATTGTGCAGGATCTGATTGTTTTGCTGGGACAGTAGTTGTGGTCTTTGAGGCAAGGTCCAAGCTGGGTATTGAGGCAAGTTCCTTAGGATTGGGTACCAGTATTGGTGGGGCCAGTCCGGGGCAATTAGTATCATCTTTGGTTTCTCTTGTCTGACTTTTAGGAGGACCTTAAGGAAAAGAGGCAGAGGCGGAAAGGCGCAAACGGATAGGTTTTTCCAAATGAAGGAAAAGGTGTCCACTTTCCATGCTCGTCTGTGATAAGTCCCTGTGCAGAATTTTTTCAGTTGATAATTATGAGGAGAGGCAAACAGATCTATGTCTGGGCTCCCCCATTTCTCTGTTATCATGCTGAAGACTTGTGGATTTAGTTTCCACTCGTGAGGATCCATAAGTTTTCTGCTTAAATCGTCTGCCAGAGTGTTTTGTTTTCCTGGCAGGAATTGAGCTTATAGATGTATTTGGTAGGTCAAAGCTGTGTCCCACAGTGCCATGGCTAATCTGCATAGGGGGTATGAGTGTGTGCCCCCTTACTTGTTTATATACCACACGACTGTGGTGTTGTCTGTCTTTATCACTAGTTGTCCTGGATGAAGTAAGTCCTTGAAGACTGTTAGGGCATTTTGAACAGCTAGCATCTCTTTCTGGTTGATATGTAGATGCATTAGTTTGGGTGACCATATGCCCTGAATGCATCTTCCTGCCATGTGGGCCCCCCAGGCATAATCTGATGCGTCTGTTATGGTTTGGCTGGCAGGGGGTAGAGTGAATGGCCGTCCCATGTTTTGGTGACATGCCTTTGCCCACCATAGAAGCTCCTGTCGCAGGCAGGGAATGAGAGGAATCATTGTTTCCAGACTGTGAGAATGTTGATGCCATAAACTTTTTAGGTACCATTAAAGTTTCCTCATATGCAGTCTTGCATATGGAATCAGTAGGATGCAGGATGCCATGAAGCCCAGAGCCTGCAGAATTTCTCTTGCAGAAGACTGAGTTTTTGGTGCCATCAGTTTGAAGTAATTAGTCAGTTGCCTTTGCTTGTCTGGCGTGAGGCAAGCCATCTGGGCAGTTGTATTCAAGCTTGCACCCAGGAATGTTATCTTTTGTGAGGGTACCAGTTGAGATTTCTTTTCATTTATTGTGTACCCTAGGCATGTTAGAAACCTTTTCACAAAAGCCAGGTGTCGAAGAAGAGTGTCCTTGTTCTCTGCTTGAATGAGAGAGTCGTCCAAGTAAGGATATATTTGTATACTTTTTTGTCTGCAAAATGCAATTACTGGTGCCAGGAACTTTGTAAAGACCCTGGGCGCAGTAGATAAGCCAAAGGGAAGAGAATTGGTAATGCATTAAGCCAGCCTTGAATACGAGGTATCTTCTGCACGATTGTCTTACTGGGACATGCATGTATGCCTCTTTTAGGTCTAAAGTCACCAGCCAAGCATTCTTGCCCAGCATGGGCAGAAGCTGCTGCAGAGTCAGCATTTTGAATTTTGGAATGTCCAGGTATGTGTTCAAAATCGATAAATCCAGTACTGGCCGGCAGGCCTTGTCCTTTTCTGGGTACTAAGAACAGTAGAGTAAAAACCTTGTCCTTTTTGCTGTTCTGGTACTGCCTGAATGCCCCCCATATCCATGAGGGACATTAACCTGTTTCTGTGCCTCTGCCCATTGATTTTTTGGCAGATCTGGCCAACCATTTGCCATTGGCAGAGTGTGGAAATGGAATCTGTATCCCTGTGGTACAATGTTTAGTACCCACTTGTCCTGGGTTATTAACTGCCAATTAAAAAGTGCTAATTTTCCCCCATGGGTGCTGCCAAAAGTTAATTGTTTGGTGCAGGCAGAGGAAAGTCATTGGGATTGCTTTCTATAGGATTGCCCTTTATCTCCTCCAGATTTGGAGGTGGAAGCGCCCCATTGCTTTGACCTGTATGAATCTTGCGCCTGGTATCTGGAACCCTTAGGGCGTCTGGATTTGCCCCTTTGAGCTCTAACACAGTAAAGGACCAATTTTTTGTAGGCCAGTGTCTACTGAATCTTGGTGGTTGCACTTATAAGAAGTCTTTAACAGTTTGCATAGACTTAGCTTTGTCTTCCATTTTCTTTAAAACCTCTTCTGCCTTAATCCCAAACAGAGAATCATGCTGTAAAGGTGCATCTAGCAATTTAGCTTTAACATGATCAGGCAAATTTTGTTCTTTAATGCCTCCTAATCATCGATCCAGTAACTGTGGCCCTGCAAGAGGCCTCTAAGGAATCAAAACCACATTGCAAAGTACGCTTTCCAACTTGTTAAGCTGCATGCAATAAGTCCTGCAATTCTTTATTTTCTGCACAATCAGAAATCATCATTTTCTGTTTCAGCAATCCCATAACATGTTGGTACTTAAGCATATGAAATTGACAGTTTAAGGCTCTGATTGCCAAGGTTGCAGATCTATAGACCTTTTTCCCCCATCTGTCCAAGGCCCTAGAATCTCTGTCAGAGGGGGTAGGATTTTTTGCTGTTGAGGCCTTAACTCCATTTGGACCCTGTGAAATAGTTTCAGGATCAGCGTCAGGGTTTCTAAATAAAAATTTATGTGAGTCAGGGACACTAACATCTGTCAGGCTTACTGGGAGCCGGAGGTAAGGAGTCAGAGGTCAAGCTTGACTCCGAAAACACATCATCCACAATGTCTAAAACAGGGGGAATGGCTAAAGGCCTGTGCTGAGGGAGAAGGAGGAAATCCCTGAGCCTCTTTTTTGATCCTGAGAAGTCTCGACTCTCCCAGTGAAAATGCTCCCTCCAAGTATGCAAGGTTTCTCCAAATGAATAATCCTCAGGAGGAGATGTAGATGGAATAGACTCCTCAGCATCAGAATCCTCATAGGGAGGCATAGAAAATTCCTGATTAGAAGAAATAGAAACCTGATCTGAAGAGTCTTAATCAGTGTGTCTTGCCTAGGCCTCTTATCAGCAGAGGGATGGGTACCCCTGATCAAGGTAATAAGGTCTTCAGCCGTTTTGATCTGTATTTTAGGCATAGAGACCTGTCAACGTGGCTTATGCATCATTCTTTTAGTTTTATAAGTTGCTTTAGTCTTTGGTCTTGCAGCTTTCGTCGGTTTAATATACAAATGTTGAGGTCTGAATACACCCTCAGAAGCTGGTGCCTCTCAGCAGCTCCGGACCCATCCAAGGGAGATACATCTGTCAGTCCAATACCTTGAGTATCTTGAGGCATGCCTGACTCCACATGGGTGTCGGTAGAGGCCTGCGACTTGAAGGTAGCGGGCATCACCGGCTGCGAAAGCACCTCACTGAGTACCGGCGACTGGCTTAGGAGAAGCTTCGTCAGTTTTGGATCTCGACTGCCTTTCTCTGTCCTTTTCTTTGCGTTTTTTTATGTACTCCGGTAGTTGGATTACTATCCAACGACATTTCTGGGTAGTTAAATCTGTTTCCAAAATACTTTGATGCAAAAATATACCGACGCTTAATAGTGCGTTGGTTAAATCTAGCACAAAACCGACAGCTAGGCAATTTGTGATCAGGGCCTAGGCAAGGAATACAGTATAAATGGAAATCCTTGCTTTCCATAAGTAATACAATTATTAACTTTTTCTGACACTGGTAAAAAGTTTACCAACGGGGTACTTAGCTTTAGTGAAGACATTGGTTCTGAAACTCAAACTCGAACATTTCAGTAGTCGGCCAACCGGCACTTGCGAAATGCTTCTGCTTCGGGCACCGTGTGGCAAGAAAGACTGAAGAAAATGGCGTTGGCTGCATGTTTTATACCCCTGGAGTGAGGAGACAGCAACCGACGCAGGACCCAAGACTTTGGAATTCAGGCAGACTGAGGGCAACCTGCCAGCAGGTTACCCAACATGAAGATCTGCAGCAAAGGTCGTTGAAGCAAAAACACGCTTCCCTAATCTGCCCACTGCCCGGGACACACTGGTGGGTGGACAGCAGGACTTTCCTCCACAAGGTCCTTTTTCATGGCAGCCACCACCACCACAGGGTCTACTGGTAAGCCTCTAAGACCAGTGGGGCAGATCCTCTGGAGAGGAGAGTATTTTGTCTGTTCTCCAGGGAATGGCTTCGATGGTACCCAGGTTCTTCCATGCCCACTGCACGATGAGCTTGACTAACTCATCGGCGGGGGGCATAACCCAACAAGTAGAAGGCCGAGAGCGGAAGGTCTGCAGGAATATGGATTGCTCCGAAGGGTTGGAAGGCTTCCAGTCACCCCTCTGCCTCAAAATTTCCAGGACATCTCCAATAGAGACATTGTCAGGGGCTGGCCGTTGAGACCCTTCCCCATCATTGTAGTCCGTATCTTCAGTGAGGGGACTCCTCCGGGGAGTCCATGCGTTTCCTCTTACACATCCATTTCCAAGGGGGTTCTTCAGTGGGAGATTCAAAAAGGGGGTTAACCTGTACAGGGGTTTCCTGAGGCTTGCGCTCTCATTGCCCTAGGGGGATGGCCTGTATTAGCTGCAGCTCAGGAGTGGAGGGAAGGTCTGACGTTGGAGGATTGCTTCCCAAAGCAAGCACCCTCTCCCCATCACCCGGAAGGTAGGCCCACCTGAACAGTAATGGGAGCCCGGATCTGAGGAAGACAATCTCGGAACCGGAGACACACCCCGCTCCATGCGGCCATTCCCGGGGACGGAGCCTCAAGCAAAACTGGGGCAGGAGTAACCCTCAGATCCGAAGATGGACCCGGCAAAACAACTGGAGCCATACCTGGAACAGAGGGTTCCACCCCTCCCCAAGCATGAGATTGAGGAAGGGTCGGTTCCAAAAGAACCGACACCCAAAGGGGTCTGGGATCCTCAGACAAGGTCACTGTCGGTGGCGAGGAAGAGAGTCCTCCTGCAGACGGCATTATGGACCTCGAAACCGAAGGGTCCAAGGGAAGAGAATACGAGGGAGTCGCAGGGGCAATGGACCCAAAACCCGTAGTGGGGTGGGTTCTAGGAAAATTAGTAATTCCCCCTGGCTGTCAGCAGCTGATCAAAGAGGCACACCACATCCAACTCAGAAAGGCTCCTGGTGGACCTTACTGAAACTCCTGAGGGGGAGTCAGGTCGGTCCAAAAAGGGGCTATAGGCTTGTCCTGAAAATGGATCCATAGACAAGGAGTACTGGGTCCGTGCTGTAGTAAGTCGGCACCAAGGATTCCAGTTTCGAAATAGGCAAAAGGGGGATTATCGGTGCCAAGAGTGGGCTCGGAGCCCAAGCAATAGCCGGAGGGGAAGTCATTGTCGGCTCCGAAGAGGTCGTTGGTACTGATCTCAGAACAGAGATGGGGGATGTCGGTGCAGAGTTAATGGCAGTTAATATTATCGGAGCCAAAACCACGGTAGGAACCCTGTCAGTGCTGACAGTGGCACCGAGGAAGTCATGACAATCTCTGTAGGGGCCACAGGAGCTGAGCTCAGAGCAGAGGTGGTCGGAACAGAGTAGGCAATCCTGTGCTCCATGGAAGTCTTATGGACCTTATGCTTATGAGGCTTGCCCCCATCACCGGCCAGTGAATAGGGGTCAGAACGAGGACGTTTTTTGTCCATAGATGGAGAGGTTGAGACCTCCGATGCAGAAATAGCCTCAGAAAAAGGAGAAGGCAGGCCTTTGAGAATTTATTCCTTCTTTCATTCAGCATCCACTGACTGAAACTGGTACAAATGTCACAGGGAGGTTTCACAGTTAAGTGTGGAATCCCCAAACCGTATACACATTCCTCATGTAAATCACTATTCGAGAGTTTACGATTGCAGGAAGAGCAATGCTTAAACCCCGAAGTCCCTTTCTTCTCAGACATAGCACAATAAACAACACACAACTAACTAGATTAAGGAAAGGAAAGCAAGAGACAGAGAGAAAATACCAACAATGGTATTTAGAACACCCACAAGGTTAAAAAGGGCGATTACCAATGATAGTACAAAAGAGGGATACCCGTGGATAGAGCTGAATAAGATATTAAGAAATGGAAGAGTTGGAGAGAAAACCTCAGAAAATGCTATAAATTTTGGAAAAAAACCCTGCAATACTTAGCTGGAGAGCTCGGTGAAATGCTGCTATATGGTTGCGAGGCAAACGAGGTCTGGGATGACTGGGAGAAGGGCACTGTGGGTAGCAGCTTAGCTTGAGAGTTTTTGGTGTATGTGAGCTTGGTATTAGGCAGACTTGGTTCTGAGGGCTCAGAACCGAACCTAATCAGTGATGAATAGGAAGAAGATTGGGTCTTATCCCAGTCGAACTTTCCCTGTAAACTAATGTAAAATAAATAAAATAAAACAAAATAAAATAACAGCAGTCTTCTGGCACTGCTATGATTTTATCCAGTTTCTTAGAGATAGGCTCCATCACATCAGGGCCTTCCACACTCACTAAGCCATTAAATCCATGAGTGGATCAATGGGGGTGGGGGTTCCACTCCACCCAAGACAAAAATGAACCAGCTCCAAAGGCTTTCAGAAACAGAATCATCGGGGAAAAAGATAATCTGTGGACCATTTGCTTAATCAATTCAAGGATTTTGCCAAAGTGATGTCTTTGGATGGGGATCTAGGGGAACTTTCACCTTCATCCAAAACCATGTCTTCTGTAATGGACTCTGAAGAAGAGTTTTAGAGTTGCATATCCGCTTTCTATGAACTGATTATGTAGGAGGGTTGTAATGTTCTGAATCAGACTGCGAGCTAACGTATCAAGCAGCCTGTGAAGTCTGTGGAGCAGACTGTCCTTGTCTAGCAGGAAGGTGGGAAGCACAAGTAGACTTTAGTCAGTGTCTGGATGCAACTGAATTGGATGAAAGCACATTATCCCTGGGTCTTGAAAGGACCCACTCAAAAACCTTGAAGGCCAAGGATGCTACTGGCCCTTTTGGACCTCTCCCATCCCTCCAACAGTAAGAAAGTTTCGGAACCAAGAGGCCTCAACCCAGAGACCAGCCTTGGTGCTAAGCTGTCAAGAGCAAAATGGATGAGACTGCTTTGACAGCTTCAGAGTTGGCCTTTACCCTGAAACCACAGCACTAAAACTTCGGCTCAGTCTCTCCTCTGGATCCAAACAACACTCAGAGGAATGAGGAAAGGAACCTGCCAGAGTTAACATAACCTGTACTACCCACTCCGGCCAAGGTGCTCCACGACAGATAAGATCAGAAATAATTGGGTCTGACGGATGTACTGGGCCTGGATAAGAAAGAGTAGGAAGGGAAGATGTACCGGCAGTAATTTCCCAGAGGACAGTATTGTGAGAACCCTAAAGTGAGTCTGCATTCTGAGGAACTTCCTCATCATCCTGTAGACATCCTTGTGGTTAGACTTTTAGATGACCAGGAAGATATCACTGAAGATGGTCTAGAGTACCTCTTCTGCTGAAGGATCGGCAAGTGCAGGCCGAGACTCACTGGGTCTGGGGAAAATAGAGGAAGAGACAGACCCGAAGAAAGTACAGTTGCATAAAATTTTAACATAACAGCAGATGTCCTTCTCTTCATTGTTGCAGTATTCTTTACAGTTGGGATCTCTTGCCTAGGGGAGCCTGACATTCTGCCAGTATACCATACCCTTAAGTTGCAATAGAGACATCATACACCACTCACATGCCCCCCACGCTTGGTGTAAGGCATAAATGTGGCATACAGATGTACCTTGCTCAGAAATGAAAAGCCCCAGGGGGAACAACAGTCTAAGGAGAAATGAGGAACACGTGAATCTGGAAGGAGAAAAAAACAAGAGGAGGGACGGAGTGAATACTGCAACAGTGAAGAGGAGGACATCTACTGTTATAGTAAAATTGTACTCAACTGTACTGTGTCCTTCCATACCACTGTTGCAGTATTCCTTACAACAGGGAAAGTTCAAAAGCTCAGAAAGAAAGCTGGGAGGAGGAAGGTCCAGCAGAGCCCTTGATAAAGCCATGAAGGACAGCCCTAGAAAATCCGGCTCTATCCCTGGAAACTACATCTAACTTACAGTGCTTGGTAAATGTAGGCACACAAGTCCAAGTAGATTCCTCAAGAGTAGAATTGGTATCCTAACATTTCAAAAAAGCACCAGAAGAAGCCACAGCCCCAGTATAAAGAGCCTTAACAGTAGGAGGGAGGCTTTTCTCGGGAAAGAGCAACAAAAGGAAATGGCCTTAAATATCCAGGAAGAAATAGTTTGCTTAGAAACAGCCAAACTTAAAGACCTAGGATGAAAGGAAACAAAAGGTTTAGATTTCTGAATGGCTTTAGTCTTATCCAAATAATACAGGAGTTGCCTATGCAAATCCAAGGTGTGAAGAACCCTCTCACTAACAGACTGTGGAGAATGAATAGACTGATTAAAAAGACAACTCATTAACCACTTTGGGCATACAAACAGGATTACTACGGATAGACACCCTGTACTTGGGAAAAACTAAAAAGGGAGAAATGGCCATAAGAGCCTGCAACTTGGACACTTGTCTGGCTGAAGTAACAGCAAAAAGAACAGTCTTCCAAAAACAATACTGTAAGGAAGCTGAAGCTGTAGGCTCAAAAGGAGCCAGAGTCAATTTTTCCAGGACAAAATTAAGGTCCCAAGAAGGAGGAATAGGTTTCATGGGAGGCCTAATATGAAGGACACCTTTAAGGAATTGTTTGACCTGAAAGGAGGACTGAAAGGCAGATCAGCAGAAATGGCTGACAGGTGGGCTTTAACAGAAGAGTATGTCAACCCAGCAATGAGCAAGTGACACAGAGAGAACACCAAATGAACTTCCATAGAAAGTGGATCCAAGCTACGAGCAAGACACCAAACAGAAAATCCGTTTGGGCAAATAAAATTTCCTGGTTGTGGGTTATCTAGCCTGCTGCAGAACCTGAAACACATCCTCAGAAAAAGGTGTCTAAAAGGGATCAAATCCCCATCACCCACAGTGTCAGTTGAAGAATGGACAAGTGGGAATGGATCAGAGACCCCTCGTCTTGTGGAAGGAGGTCCACCCTATGAGGTAACTTGTGATGGCTGCTCTTGGCTAAATGCAAAAGAAGAGGGAACCGATGCTGTCTGGACTAAAAGGGAGTCACCACTAGATTTTGGGAGAGTCCTGCTTTAACTTGAACAAGACGCTTGGTATAAGAGGAAGGCAACAGAAGGCATAAAGAAATATCCCCTTCCAGGAAAAAGATAGGGCATCCACATTCCAAGCCAGAGGCCATGGGACTCTGGTGCAAAAGAGAGAAAGTTGTCTGTTCAAAGAGGAGGCAAAAGATCAACTTGAGGAGTACCCCAATGGTGGACAACATCCAGAAACGAATCTCTGTGAAACATCTACTCTTGGGTGTGTGCTATGCATCTGGTTTGAGAAATCTGCCACAATGCTCTGATCTGAAGGAATATAAACAGCCCGAAGAGTCACCTGATACTGGACAGCTACATCCCAAACCTGAACAGCTAGTCTGCACAAGAGGTATGGCCTTGCGTCTCTCCTTGCTTGTTGATGTACCACATCACTCTGGTATTGTCTATGAAGATTCTGAGGGTCCAGGAAGGAAACAAGAATAAAAGACCTGAAGGCCCAGAAGAACCGCGCTCATCTCTTTGATATGGATATGGTCGTCCTATTGAAAAAGAGAACAAGGCCCTGAGCTTTCAGAGGGCCAATGGAGACCCCCAGTCCACATCTGAGACATCTGAAGAGAGTTCCTGAGCGAGGACTGGAAGTTGAAAAGGAAGCCTTAGGTTGAGGTACAACTGATGGATCTACCACTGAAACTCCAGCTTGAATCAAGAAAGAAGGGGAATCGGAAAGGCTAAAGGACAGTCTGGAGCTTTCTCATATGAATCCTGGCCAGAGGAAGCACCTAAACTGTGGAAGCCACGTATTCCAGACCCCCTTAAGAAACTTCCTGGCTGTAATGGAGGTTAGAGGAAGAAGGGATTGAAGGAATGCAATCTGAGTTATGGCCTGGGGAGGAGGCAGAAATTTCAGTATTGGAATGATCCGGAGCCTGCACCCAAGAAAAACATGATCGTGAAAAGGAGTCAGGAAAGACTTATGGAAATTCACAATAAACCCTAGGCTTTGTAGGAAAAAAACACTCATAGTGAAGATGCTGAAGCAAAACTTCTGGAGAGGAAGCCTGAAAGAACAAATCATCCAGATAAGGAAAGAAACTGTATTCCCCTCATTTTGCAGAAAACAATCACAGGCATGATGAATTTCATGAAAACCCTTGGGGCAGTAGAAAGGCCAAATGCCGAAGCACAGAACAGAAAATGCAAGGACGCAGCAAACAAATGTAGAAACTTCCTGTAAAGGGAATGAATATGGATATGGAGAAAAGGCATCCTTGAGATCCAGAGAAACTAGGAAAGCCTGAAGAGAAGGAAACAAGGTTTAAAGGGATAATATCTAAAAGTAAGGAAGGAAGCTTCAAAAAAGCATTGGGTTGACAACGATCCCAGAGATGCGGAATGGGTCTCCGGGTGACTTCTTTCCTGGAAACCAGAAAGATTAAGGAGTAAAATCCTTCTTTTCAGGAGTTGGAACTGCTTGAATTCTTCCTTGAGACAAAAGCCTGTCAAGAATCTTTGGAAAAAAGGGCAGCTGTTTCCAAGGAGATTGAGGAATACCCAAAAAAGGGGGAAGGGATTTCTAAATCACTTAATACCCCCAAACGAATGATGGAAAGAACCCAAGAATCCTGATTGACTTTTAACCAATCTGGAAGGGACAGGGAAAGATGAATAAAGGAACTTGACGGAGGATGGAGGAAAGAAGATAGTCACAGAAAACCTGGCTCGTCTCCAAAGAGATGTTTCTGAGCAGTAGGAGTTTGAACCAACTTAACCGGAGGAGCCCTTCTACCACCCCTTTTTACCTTCGGGAGGGAGGGAGGGAGGGACTGGTCTATGGAAAAAAGCAGATTTAGTAGGGTAATTACTATGAAATTTAAGAACAGGGAAAAAAGTATGTTTTAATTCTTGCAGAGCTTTACCCTTTTTCTGAAGTGATTTAAAGATGTCAGCAGCTGCGGAACCAAAGAGATTTTTACCATCAATAGCAGCAGCCATAAGCTTGGCTTTAATATTATTAGGAAAAGGCTGAAGGTGAAGCTAGGAATACCTTCACAAGACAGATCAAAAGGCAGCAGCTCTAGATGATGCAACAGCTGCATCATAACTACATTTAAAGGAAGGGCAAGCCAGTTGAGAAGAGGACCCCAATAAATAAAGTGCCAAAGTCCTCCCCTAAGAGTCAAGAAGGTCTGAAATAACCTTAACAGCCTGAGAGAACAGCCAAAATATACCTGGTCATGTGGGTCTAGTAATGCACAGCCCTAAAGGCCATAGTAGCAGCAGTATATACCTTCCAACCTCTCCATGGCTCTGCTATCCTTGTCAGAGGAGAGCAGCTTAGAAGGTAAAAGCTTAGATGACTTATCAAAAGAAACTGAAATGACAGAAGGGTCAACAGAGAAACACTTGTATAGAAATCTGCAACCTTCAAGCACCTTATAAACCCTATCAGGCTTTCCAGGAGCAGGAGACTAGGAATCAGGAGCCTGAGAATCTGCAGAAAAAGTATCTAACAAGGCAGCAAGAACAAGAGGAACGACAGAGGGTTCTGGGAGACTATTTGAAGGAACTCCTAAAAAGAAATTATGTACTTAACAAT